>NC_141766.1:37642977-37942977 GCF_982258835.1 Parasteatoda tepidariorum
CAATGTAAAAGTATTAACCATTAACCTCAAAGATGTTAATGTTCTATTTTCGAAACGTTTATTTTCAATAAGTTTAAGACTACTAGCTCAATTTTTTCATTCTTCGCACTAACAATTGGAAAAAATGAATTTTACTCTCAACCAAAATCTATCAGTCATATAATGTTATAGATCTTGCAATATATATTTTTTGAAATCAAACAATCGTTTCGATTTCTTTAACAGAATTATAGTGATGTCACATGTTATTAAAAATGTAAGAAGTATTATTAAAATTTAATTATTTTTTCCTTTATTTAAGTATTCAATCGAAACTACCACGTTGTCATATTTAAAGCGAAAAAATTATTTGCAGTTACTTTCAATAGTAAACTGAAGGAAATATGCTAGAAAAAGTTGCTAATGTTAATATTTTGAAATAGATGTTTTCCTTCGCAACTTTTAACGTTTTTTGTCTGTTGCGCTATCCCTGGAATTAGTAGAAAAATATTAAAAAATTCCATTTAGTTTTTATGCAAACTTCCAACCAAGTTTTTAATAAAAGCATTTTTTTCGTTAGTTCAAAATGAGAGTCCGTCAGGTAAACGTTTAAAAGACGACTTTCTGAGTTTAAGATTTTTTTAAAAATATTTAATAATACGAATAAATTAATTTCATTATTTTATAATTAATCTTAAATTAAGTTTGGTGTTCTAGAGTTGAATTTACAGTGTTAGTGTTGAATCGAGTCTATTAAAAATTTAATTCAAATTACGTTAAAATGAAAAAAATAAGAACTGTCACGTACAATAGGGAATCATATTTTTCTATAAAAGACCTAGCCGAATTCACATTCTTCATTCGAGAGGAAAACAAAAGGTAAATAATCAATAAATTAGTACTGATCAAAACTGCAAAATGGTGATCTTAACAAAAAAAAAATATACCAAAACAATAAATAAAGCTAATATAAATTCTTTTTTTTTTCAATTATAATTATATTTTACCCTCCGTGGTTGTCGTTGTTGTTGTCGCAGACCATTAAGGAAAGGGGTGAGATTGTTTTTATTTTCCAGTGGCACCATCTATGGCAAATATTTTGACTTTTGCCACACACATACATCACATCCGGTATTAAGGCGGACCCATTCATACATCCATTCATTCATCCACAGATCATAATTTTGACCTGATCAGAGAACGATAAATCTCCAATTCAGTACCCTCAGAGGTATAATTTTCTATGGGAACATAGAGGACTTTGTGACCAGGCAGATTTAACGTTCACCCGTCAACATTTACTACACTACTTTACTACACTTAGCAAATTACCAAAATTTTTCCATTTAATAGTTTTTTTCGTTAATAAGTAATTTTTATTTTAATAGAATAGCATTTCTTTAACTTTTCTCCTTGGTGAATTAGTACCATTGCTCCATTAATATCGGCCTTTAGTTCATAGCTTATGTTTTTGTTTCAATTAGTATCGATTGCAAAAATAATTAAAGTGACATAGGCATCAACAAGAGTATGGCGATTTTTTACGCTTCTGTTAACAAATTAGTAAAATTTAATGCAAACTTAAGCTTTTGGGGGTAAAGCTAATTTGTTGTATATTGCGAAGCTCTTGCTGAGCTATATCCATTTTTGTAAGCATGCGTTTCGAGCTATGCCCGTTTTTTAAAACACATATTTCGAGCTATATCCGTTTTTGTAAATACGCATTTCGAGCTATGTCCGCATTCCTGCCAACTTTTACGCATTTGGCGTAAAATTTTATTTTTATATTTTAAGTGGTAGTAAATATATACTATTTTTCTTCTTTTAGAAACTTAATTTTTAAATGATTTTGTCACCCCTATTCTTGGAAAATTTAAGCATATATATTAATATGTGTTACTATCATGGTTGTCAGCTTAAGCTTTTCCAAATACAACGTATTTATTTGCTTACAATTGAAATTTTATTTCCATTTTAATACCACTGGGAAAAATCATAATGGAAGGGATTAAAAGTTGGCAGGTATGTATCTGTTTTTGTAAACGCACCTTTTGAGCTACGTCCATTCTTTTAAACACAAACTTCGAGCAATGTAAATTCTTATCGGAACGCATTTTGAGCACTGTCCATCTTTATTAACACGCGTTTCGAGCTTTGTCAGATTTAAAAGCTCACTGACGCACTTTTTGTATCACTTTAACCGGTTAACGCCCAGCGTCATATATTTAGTACAGCTCCTTTTTTCAAAGACATTCATTCTGGTGGGAAACTTTTTTCAGTATTTTCATTTATCTGGGTGAATTAAAGGATTCTCTGATACCACAACGATTTAGTTATTTCTGATTAGATCTAGAATTCTAAGGAACAAGTACTTTTTGATTATATGCCACCATAATATAGCATAACACAAAATGTTTTAATACACTGTAAATTATTTCATTATGTATGGGTTAGGGGCCGCTGCGCGGCCCAGGCACTCAATTTATTTTAAATATAGAAAAGAAAGTACTTTTTGATCTATTAAAGACTTTTTGAATGCCTTAACTCTTTCGCGCCGACTGTCACAAATACGTGCCAGCAGAGAACCGTATCAATCAGGGTAAAAAGATAAAACTGGTAATCAAAGTAATTCTTTAGCAGTTTATTTGTGGGCGGAGTTATAATTGTTTGATTTATTTATGTCACCATTACTTTGTTCAAAATAAAACTATTTAGTTATACTTTGAATTAACATTGATTATATATATGATTAAACTAACAAAAAGCAAAGTAAGTCCAGCAACGACTACATTTAAGTTATCGTTTTTTATTTAATTACAACTTGATTCTGATTTTGTACGAATGCTTTTCTGAATCACCCGTCCTCAAGGGGTTAACAGTAGAAAAACCAATTAATTTCGATATCATATTATTCCACTTTTTCCATAAAACCACTTTTTGTATCATTTCAATTTATAAATTCGGGACAAAACGGGTTAATACGAAAAGTCGAGCTAAAACAAGCTGAAAGATTTAATTAGTAAAAGCTTACCCGTGAAAAAGTTAACATTCAGTGAGAAAGCTTTTCGATAGTTGGCTGAGGCATCAAAAAGCCTCCAAAGGTCTTGTAAGTAGGCCGCGCAGACCATAAAGTGAACCAGTTGTGCGCATGAACCCAAAACCTTTTATAAAAGTAATTGAAAGAAATTTATCATATATATTTGAGAATTGAATCTGTAGTGGTTGTCAAGTGAATAAGGAAAACCAATAATATTCATAAATAAAACAAATTTTTAGTCATAAATTTGCTACCACTTTCTTATTTTCACTAAATTTTGTATTATATGACTCGTTCGGAAAGTGGATATCCTTCTCAGTGGTCTGATCGGACTACCTATAAAAAATCCATGTGGAGGCTTTCAGTTACAGGAGGCGCTGGCTGAGGTGACTGAGAGTCATCTCTCAAGTGTAAAACTTTAATAGCGTCAGCTGGAAGATCAATACATATCACTATAATATCAAAAAATGTGAAAATTGCCAAAAGCATAACCACTATAAGGAATGAAAATATGGCAAAATACTTATTTAAAATTTACTGATAATATTTCTTTCGATGTGTTTTTATTCGACGAATTTTGAAAATTTGAAATGTTATGAAAAGTTATGTTTATGAAATGTTACGCCTTTTCCTTTTCAAAACCAAATCGATTTTATGAGATTGCTCCAACTAATACTTCTGTAAAATTAAATATGCATTTTTTTAAACGTGACTTTAAGCTATTAATATGATTCTGAAAAAATGTACCGAAATATTACACATCTAAATATTAGTGATAATGAAGCAGGAGTCTTTTTTATTTTAATAGATGCATATATTATATTACTTTTGCTCATATTTTTCCTTTTTTGCATATCGTAAAATTTCAAAACAGTGCAGAATCTGATGTATCAAATTATTCTTTTAACCACTTAATTGGGTTACTCGTACACTGTACGTGTTACACACCTGTTATCTTTTTGTCGCTATATAAGGAAATATTGCGTTAGGTAAAAACTACTCTTTTTTTGAAGTTTGTAAACTAAATAGATTAAATAACTCAATTAAATAGCTTGCATGTTTATACACGTTGATTTCTTTCTATGCATTGTGATCAAATTAAATTATAAAGTCCAAAAATTAAAAAGAAAGTCATTATTTTTTTACCGCTTTAAATATATATATAAAAAAAAACTAAAATTCTGAAGAAAATTTATAGCATCTATAATTTTTCCGTAAGCTGACCCCTTAAGGTTTACCCAAATGCCTTTTCTGCCTGTAAAAAATTTGCCAGTTTAGATCAGAGATGTCAATTGCTCCGGATTCAACAAAATCTTTTAAGAAATGGTAGAGAATTGAGTACCAAAATCAGCAGATTTTGCTAAATTTTAAAAGCCTCGACACGGTTTTTTATAAGTAGTCTGCGCAGACTACAGAAAAAGTGAACCAGTTGGGCGCATGAACCCACATTCTATTTTAAACGTAATTGAGAAAAATTTGTCATATAAATTTGAGAAATGAATCTGTAGTGGTAGACAAGTAAATGAGACAAACCAATCATATTCATAAACTAACCAAATTTTTAGACATATATTTGCTACCACTTTCTTATTTTTACTAGATCTTCTACTAGATTTTTACTTTCGTAAACTGGTTTACCTTCATAGTGGTCTGATCGGACTACCTATAAAAAACCGTGAGGAGGCTTTCAGTTATAACAGTAGCAATGAGACATAAGTCTTTGGATTATTCAGAAGTAAGAACAATATAAATTCAATTTACTAAATTAAGAATCATACATTAAACGCTACCACTCGAAAATATTTATCCGCTGCAGGGAGCAAATTGGCATCTCTGATTTGGTAGTCGCATTACTATCACTAGGGAAAATTATCCATGGACAGAATAAAATGTGTAATGTGAGATATCAGTATAAATAAGGCTCATTATACGCTTCTGGAAAATTTTATTAATTGACATAAATTTGTTGCCCAGAAGCAGAAAATTGCTTAATAGTAGCTCCCATTAAAATAAAATTTCATATACGCTTCTTTTAAATCTATGTAGGGTAAACCAACCAGTGAAGGAACACTACCTAGTGAAGGAACATTTCATATATATTGATTAAAAATAAGAATTTGAAAGTTTTTCTTTAGATTGATTGGTAACAATAGCTTACTGCCAAACAATAGGAAGTCATCTAACAATGTTTTGGATTACCTGGTCAAATAGACTTCTCTGGAAAATTTTTTGAATTTGTTATTATCTCTGCAACGCCTTGTTTCTTTGAAAAAAGTATAAGGTGAGTGCTTGTATTTATATGCTTGAAGTTGAATTAATTGAATGTAATAGTTTTATTTTTCTCACTGTGAAAAAGAGAATTCAAAATATGGTTATTGAAGTTACGTTTTATTTTTTTTTCAAGCATCGTAGCATAATAAAGTACTGAGATAAGGGGGTGTTTATTCACTGGATCACCAACCGATGAAAAACCAGTGAAGGAACAAGTGTTCCTTTACTGGGTTTTCTTCTAAGTTAATGAAAATAAAAGACAAACTTTAATTTTCTTGTACCTTTAGTGATGTTCCGCATCAAAAGTATGTTAAAAATACGAAAAACAGCTTTTAACCAGTGAGGGAACAGGCATGTTTCTTTACTGGGCATAGATTTCCCAGTGAATGAACAGTATGTGTTAATATGTTGACACTTTAATTTTCAAATCATGATTACAAAAAAAAGTTAACATTTTCCAAGTATTTATATGTTATAATTTCAAGAGTAGGCTTGTTTTTAAATATTTGTATGGCTTATAAATTCATAAAGAGCATTAAAAAATAACCAAAATAAAGTGTTCCTTTACTGGGCGTTCATTCACTGGTAAGAGCTGTTCCTTTACTTGGTCGTCTTACTACTTGTTACTTGAACCTCCAAAACTTTAAAACAATATTATGTAAGTTCTCTACATTTTTCTACATAATTTGTAATTAGTAACAAATATGTTGACATTGTCATTTAACTAAAATTGCGAATTTTGAAATTAATATGATTTTTTTAAAGCACAAGCGAAGCTTAAGTGTTCCTTCACTGGATGGTTTACCCTATATTTGCTAAGAGAAAGCGAAATATTCTGGTAGGTATACAAACATAATAATATAAAAAATATATATTAATATTACTACCAATTTTAAATTTTTTCTGGTGCGCACGAACGCTGATAAAAGACCTATTTTTAACGAAAGAAGTTGTATACATTACACTATGCAAAATATTAAATAAAAATCGCTAAAAATGTACAGTTTCTTAACTGATTCGATGGATTTAACCTAGCGAGTCAAAACAATTTTTGTAATAAGCAAGATATATTAATAGCGCATTCAGCTGCCCGTCAGTAAATAAAATTTCAATTTTATCTGCGACATGGTTTCAAAATTTTAAATAAATAGTCATCGTATTATTTGTTCATTAAAATTTTCAGTAGTATAAAAGCTTCCTTTTTGAAGCAATGCTATTCATATCTATTTTGAGAAGATACTGACTCCCTTCACAAGCAAAATGAATAGTTTATTTAAAGTCTTTGTTATGATTTTTGTTGTTGCTGTTCTTAGCATATCTTGCGAAGGTAAGCTTTGTTTTGTGAAAGTCTTATAACCATTTGCTACGTAAATTTAAAATTATTATTTCAGAAACAATACGATATTAAAAGTTCGCTTTATTTTCGAAAAAGTATTAGCTAACATAATTCATGTATTTTCTTTAAACTGTGGGATTCAGTTAAACTATAAATTATACAAAAAAGTGGCATCCATTTCTATTTTCGTTTGATTTTTGCTTTTCAAAGACGAAATACCAGTCGGAAATTAAACTGAACGTTTGTATACGTATATATTTTGACCTTTAGGAAAACGAGTGAAAAAGTTTTGACTACTTAGATGTAGTTATAGAGTTTTAGGTAATTTATAACTGCAATTTTTACTCAAATTAAGATTCCTCATCTGTTATTATTAAACTTTTTTCTTAATTTTTATCCCGATTATAAAATCAATAAATTAAGGTAAATGCTAAAAGATATTTCTTATTTCAACTAACCACTTTGCTTTTTAGTGGTTTAGAAGTTGGAAATTTCATGCATATATATTTTCTTCTGAAAACAATTTTTAGTGGTCGTTACGTAGAAATTAAATTATCGATATATGTTTAACCCTTTGACGGTTATGAACGAGTTCAGCTCGCAATCGAATCGTGCTTCAAAATGCACGCAAACGAGTTGCGTTCGGGAGCAAGATTTCGACCGTAATGGTTAGTAACGAGCACTACTCGCGCAGTGAAATTTTTCCCCAATGCGCGCTGACGAGCTGAACTCGTTCGCCATTATTATTCTGCATTGACTATGTTAAAAACGAAAAGTACGTAAAAACTGTTATTTATATGTACTACGAATACTTTAAGAAATTTTTAAAACGCGTGAGGCGAGCTATTTACCGCATCCAGAGATGCCAACTTGCTCCGCTTTGAAAAATAGTATTTCCCAGTGATAGCAAAAGTCAAGTTACTTTCAGATTAGTATTTTTCCTTTTAAGTAATTTTTTCACCACCAAATATCAAAAACTATGAATATCATATGAAATACAACGTTAAAGCAACTGTCTTCTGATTACTCTATTAAAAAGTAGGCGTAGCTGTCCTTCTCCAACGAAATTTACTACATAATTTGCTACCACTTTATTATAACAATTCCAGAGCAATTGACATTTAGCCAGAGAAGGGTGACATTTTCGGTAGCATGGCGGTGGAAAACAGCTGCCCCTTTCGACTACTGTTTGCTCGTAATACTGCGCGAATTAATGAATCGAAAACTGCTAATTTCCCTAACCGTCAAAGGGTTAATTTTCGTTACCACTTTTAAGCATTCAGAAGGTCAGCGGGAACTCTGTAAACGGGAATTTTTTTAAAGAGATTAGATTAGCAAGTTTTTCTAACACACTTTTTTCAGTATACTATTGAGAGTAAACGCATAAGATTCTATCGTATTTAATATGATTGATTTGCAACGTTAGAAATAGTGGTAATTACGATTGAATAACTAAATAGGTAATAACTGAATTAAAATGAAATTAGTTTCTACTACTTCATTCAATTTTAGTCACCAATGGCATCCTTGTTATAAATTACATTTCTGTGGTATATTTCATAATATAAAATATTACATTCTTCAAACAGAACTTGTATTTATCATAATTTTCTTAATAAAATTTTTTTTTGGCATTACATTCCGTTCAGACGTACTCATAAATAAAAACATTTTTAATCTTTCAGCTCAGCGTAGAAGCAATAATATAGGTAAGCAGTTTTCTTTATTCTAAACACTTATCAGAGAACCTAAGCTCCCGTTCTCAGCTGGTAATATTGGTCATTATAATTATTATTTCTTTGATATCAGTTCTAGTCCTTGTCCTGTCGATTGCACAGTGGGCCAGCATCCAAGGTTTCGTGCCCAAAATTAGTATTTCGATAAAATTTGCTTCAAAATTTGGGGGTTTTTATTTAAGGGTTTTTATGTGCAGGTAAATTGAATTCACAGTTGAAATTTTGAAATACACTAAAAATACCCACAAAAAAAATACAAAATGGTGAGCAAAAAAGAAAAATATAGTACGCTTAAATAATTAAATAAAGCAATGAAAATATAATAATTTTCGTAATTTTATATTGAAAATGAAAAGCAAATTATATTTCCGAAGTAATATTACAAAATAACGCCAATTAATTACAAAATAACTCGAAAACATGAAAAAAAACATAATATTTGTTTTCCGGCATATTTTGTCCACCTTTGCAATAGGGGCAAAATAGGGCAGGATTTTTCGAAAGAAAAAACATCGAAGAAGACAACAACAACAAAAGTTTAGCTAATTACCTCGTGGAACTTTTTGGAACTAAGTTTCGAAAGTCATTCAAACATTGTGAAATGTCAAATGATGAAATATAAACTATAAGTTTGTCAAGAGTATTAACAAATCCAACAAACCAAAAAATTGTACTATAATTTCAGACTAATTACTCTGATAAAAATGTAACAGTAAGGTGAAATTCCTATATATATTTCTGAAATAAAAATTTGAAAAAACATTTTATAACATATTTTTTATTGCATTGTACTTTCGTCGGTCCAAAAAGTAAATAATAATATTTGGAATGATTATGAATACTTAATTTGGGATGCATTAAGACTGCCTACACATAATTTAATTTTTGACTTTTGGTCAAAGATCATGGTCTTCTGGCCCACAGTGGATTGGTCGGGGTACCTGAGGCCGGAGTGGCCCATTACCCTTTTATCATGGGATGGATAATTTATATCTTCAACTCATGTCTTTCTTTTTCTTCAGGTGGATCTAACAGAGGGGGCAGATATCAAAGTAAGTAACTTTTTCAGTTATCGAATAATTTCCATTTCGGTTACAAAACCTTAGAATTTTTTTTTCACTAGAGATGTCAATTTACTTCGCTTTGTAAAATAGTATTTTCTAGTGGTAACGCAATTTTAAGTTATTTTTAGTTCATAATTTTTCCTTTTAAGTGATGTTTCCCCCACTACATATCAAAGTATCACATGAAAGGCAATTTTATTGCAATTATAATATTTCGTGGCTATTCTTTTAAAGATTTGGCGTAATTATACATATACTACAAGTTTTACTATTTACTTCACTATCAATTTATTAATAGTTTTGCAGAAAGTGAAGTTGTTGGCCTCCCTGATTTTGACCAATGTAAAAAAGTTACGAAAATTCTGATGCAATTATATTTATTTATGTCATCTATTATCCCCTTTTAGATTGATATAGGAAAAGTACAATAATTGTACCGTCAAAAATATTTTAATACTATCCATACCTTAATATATAATCTCACAACTTTTCATTTTTAAACCAAATTTGTAATTAAAGGTATAAAATATCATTATACCGTGCAAAATAACACATTGCATACGATTAAAAACAGTGCATGCGCACATACCGTATAACATTGATAACATATAAAATAACATAACTGGGCACAACTGTTGCAATTATTCCCGGTGATTAAAATCATCACTTATTTTTTTCCTTATTGTACAATTTAAAAAAAAATTATTTCTTTTCAGATGGTGGTAGAGGCTATGGAAACCAAGGTAAGTTAGTTGGCATGTGATTTGATTTTAAAAACACACTTCTGCTAGTTCTTTTAATAGGTGTTAAAAATTATTTTAAGGTTTTCTATTAACTTGAAAAAGTATTATTTTGATCCCTGAGGAAATTTTTTTCCCGTTGCATGAGATTTTTGATTTCTTTAAAACAGATCTTGGTAATTTTAACGTCACTGATTTCAAATCCGCACTAGGTTTCTCTTTCCAAGCTACAATGTTTTTTAATGACTTTTCCAGTCAATTTTCTGTCGAAATGCATAAATTTTAAAAAAGTTATATATAACAGAAGGTCGTATAAATTATGCGAAAACCTTCTAGGGGAGTTAGAGCTTATTATCAGGAATAAAATTGTATGTACCCATGTAATATTGTAACCATGTAATATTGTATCCATGCCTATAAATGTCATCATACGCTAAAGTTGCTTCCCTTTGAAAATTTGTTTTTTCGTGTGCATCAGAACAGTTAATAATGAGGGAAGCACCGCTAGCCGCATACGGTGACATTTCCGGATGTGGTTTTCTATGACATTTTTAATCTTAATGATGTGCCCTAACCCCCTTAGAAGTTTGTTTCAACATTTACCCAATCCCCTCTCATATATAACGTTTTTAAACTTGTACATTTAGACAAAAAATAGACTGAAAATATCGCTTAAAAACTCTTTAGGAGCAAAACTAATTTCAGGTTTTATATTCTCATGACCGAATTAGGTAAGATTGATTATTTGTGTAAATGCAAACAAAAAATTCATTCTCATCTGTTATTAAACCATAAATTATGAAGTGAGGCTTTCTGGTTTGTATGCTTTTATACATAAATAAGTTATTTATTTTTAGCTGGAGGATATGGAGGCAACAGAAACCAAGGTAAAAAATCTTAATTTCTTTTACATTAGTTCATTGTGTATAAAAGTATTGTACCTGTGTTTAAATAGTTTTAAAATTTTAAATAGTAAATTTAATACTCTACTGTAACCTGCTCAGAAGCACACAAACTATTTATAAGAGAGACGCTCCAGACGCGCACAATGACATTTCTAAGCAAGTGTGATGCAATTTTTGTCCTGATGATGTGCCCTAACTCTCCTAAGTTTGACGTACCATTTATGCAATTATTGTTGTCTATAGCATTTTAAAACTTGCACATTTTAACAAAAATAGAATAAAAATTGTATTTAAAAAAAATCTGTTGCTTTCCGAGCAAAACTAATAACAGATTTAAAATCTATCGCTATCCGAATTAGGCGAGATCAAATATTTATATGAACGTAACAAAAAGCTTGTTTCCTAGTGCTATTAAATCAAAAATTAAGAATTGATACTTTTATGTCTATATACTTTGATATTTTAATTCATTATTTAATTTTAGCTGGCGGATATGGAGGATATAGAAACCAAGGTAAAAATCTTAATTTCTTCTACTTTAAATAATTGCGTATAAGAATACTGTACTTGTGTTTAAATAGTTTTAAATAGTAAATTTAATACTGTACTGTAAACTATTCAGAAGTTTACAAAGAAACAATTCATAAGAGAGGCGCGCTCCCAGACGCGTACGACGATATTTCAACGCTTTGGTTCCAATACAATTTCATTCCGGATAATGTGCCCTAACTCACCTAAGTTTTTTGTAACATTTATGCAAACATTGTTATCTATAACAAGTTAAAATTTGCACATTTTAATAAAAAATAGACGGAAAATTTCATTAAAAGAATCTGTAGCTTTAAGAGCAACCAATTACAGCTTTAAAATTTCGCTACCCGACTTAGGCAAGATCCATAACTAGTATAAAAGCAAAAAAATGTTCGTTTCCTTGTGCTATTGAACTAAAACTTAGGAAGTGATACTTTTATGTCTGTACACTTTGATATTTTAATTAATCCTTCATTTTTAGCTGGTGGATATGGAGGCAATAGAAATCAAGGTAAAAATCTTCATTTCTTCTACTTTGGTTGATTGTGTATAAGAAAATTTGTCTTGTGTTTAATTAGTTTTAAACTGTATATTTAATGAGGGGTAATCATTGAAAATTATTTTATAATACTAAGATACAAAATAAAAGATAACTGAATAAATAAAAAGTAAATAAATAAATGTTTAGCGTTTTTCAAATTGTGCACTATTATATTAAACTTATTGTTTAAAATAATGATTTAAAAAGGTTCATACACACCTGAAAAAATAAGAAAAGTTGCAGCAATATTAAGCTGAAAGATTGTATTTTGTTATTTATGTAACATCTAGATTTACTAAACTGACCAGCAGTCTTAAACTGGCAGCAAAGTTTCTATACAAAAATTTGAAATCTGACTGATTTATCTTTAAATTTAATTTTCTTAGAACAGAGATTTTTTGCGGATTCTCGGACAGAAAAGATATTTCGAATGTTCTTTTAGAAAGTTTGCAATTAGCTTTTTGAGAGCATTAGCCATTTTACGAATAACCCTTAGTAAATTTAACTAGATACAAAGATTTTAAGTTCTAATATTTAATTCTGGAATGAATGATATGGTTAAGAAGTTATCTGCTGTTTCGTTACAAATTTGAAACCAGTTCTTAAGTAGTTTCAGGTGTTCGCGAACGATGTTTTAAAATAATGTTGTCATGGAGTGTAATAATTATGAGTACTTCAGAAAATTTTATTTAGGTTGTTTAAAACAAGAATTTAATTATAAATGTTTTTTTCTCCTTTTCAAATTTTTAGCTAATCAAGGAGGCAGCCAACCACAAAGTGGTGGTCAACAAGCTACCAACACAAACTACGGGTCAGGAAATATAAATAACCAACAACGAAATCAACAATCTCAAAGTGGGAGTCAACGAAATGGAAACGGAGGATCTTAATAAGAAAATTAGAAAAAAAAACTGTATAATAAAAACTATTACAAAAATATTATAAAGTTGTTTCGACTTTATGCGAATAAAACATTTCAAAATAAATCCTTTTGCTTGTCCATTTCTTTCATTGATTCAAAATATTGTTAACAAGATGTACAGACATGCCAACTTTCTCCGCTTTGTAAAATAGTATCTTCTTAACACGTTCACGCCGGGGTGACCCACCGGTGGGTCACGCTAGATTGTCTCATCGGGCGGCGCACTTGAGTGAAAAAAAAAGAGATGCCAACTTGCTCCGCTTTGTAAAATTGTATTTTCTAGTGGTAGTGAAATTTAAGTTACTTATAGCTTAGTATTTTTCATTTTAAGTAATTTTTTTCACCACTAAATATCAAAAATTATAAGTATCATATAAAACGCATCGTTGAAGCATCAATCTGCTGGTTACTCTATTAAAAAGCAGGAGTAACTATCTTTCTTTACCGAATTTTACTACATAATGTGCTACCACTTTATTTTAACTATTCCAGAAAGCGGAGCAGTTGGCATTCCTGGTAAAAACTGGTAACAAATAAATTTCATTTTTTAGTTTTTTTCCGGGAATAATAAAAATCCATAACTACCAATTGCTTTTAACGGATGCAATTTTTTTATTGAATTGCTTCTTCGCCGTGATAAATTTCCTTACAGTGAATTGTTATTGTTAAGAATAGATTAACTCCTCCCGAATATTATCTAATATTGAAATAGTTCTTCTACCAGCATTTTCTCTCTTCCGTCCAGCTTTCAGGCGTAACACCCGACGTGAACATGTTAAGGTAATAGAATTTTTTAAGTTGAATATTTTTCATTTCAAGTAATTTTTCTACCACTATAAATCAAAAAATTAGAAGAATTATATAAAATGCAATTTTTATTTTTTTAGTATTTTGTGACTATTCTCTTAACTCTTTCGCGCCGACTGTCACAAATACTTGCCTGCAAAAAAACCGCATCAAGCAGGGAAAAAAGATAAAACTGGTAACCAAAGTAGTTCTTCAGCAGTTTATTCGTGACCGGGGTTGTAATTGCTTGATTTATTTAATTCACCATTACTTTAGTTCAAAATAAAATTATTTAGTTATACTTTGAACTAACACTGATTATATATATGATTAAACTAACAATAAAGTAGAAGCAAAGTAAGTCCGTCAAATTAGCAACTCCTGCATTTAAGCTATCCTTTTTTATTTATTTACATCCTGATTCTGATTTTGTACAAATACTTTTATGAATCACCCATCCCCAAGGGGTTAAGCATCATTGGTGAGTTTTTCTAAACTGGACACATCTTGAAATGATTGTTTATGAAGATGGTCTCAGCTCAAAATTCGCGTTTACGAAAATGGACATGGATATTATACATATTCTACAAGTTTATTAATAATTTTGTAGAAAGTGGAATAAAATTACTAAAACTCTAGACTTATTTATGTCAATTGTATGTCATTACGTACATTTGTAGAGGAAAAGTACGATAATTAAATTACCTTAATGTATTGATGTCGCTTTTACTCCATTAAAAAATAGGCGTAATTATTCCAATTCTATAAGTTTTACTATTCAATTTATAAACAAGTTATCAAACTTTTGTACAGAGTGGAGCAGTCGGCATCCTTAGATTATACATATCGTAATACATTTTATTCTGTCAGCGGATAATTTCCTATAGTGTTAGCAATTCGATTACCAAATCAGAGATGCCAACTTGGTACAGACAGCTGATAAATATTTTCGAGTGGTAATCTTTTAATGTATCATTCCAGATTTAATAAATTCGATTTATAGGATATTTGCTCACCACTACTTCTAATTAATTCAAAAGTTATGTAATTCATAATATCCAGATTTATTTATTAGGATCGAACTCCATTCTGCTCCCCAAACTTTATTTCTGTTATGTATGTTTCTTAGTCTAATTTTAGGATGGATGAGAAAAGGGCCGCAGACGCAAAGTTCCACTTCAACGAACGAACGATCATTTGTTAGGATTGACTCTGTAAGAAGTTATCATAGGACTGGATGAAGATGCATTAAAATCCCAAAATGCTAATTATTTTGATTGATATTCGGCTTATTAAATACATCGGAATGATATTTCGGTTTCATGATGACATTTTGCTACGTCGTTTGAATTAAATTTTTGAATAAAGTTTACAATTCTAACTATTAGGTATTATTTAAGCTGTTACGCACACACAGGTATATATATATATATATATATATATATATATATATATATATATATATATATATATATATATATATATATATATATATATATATATATATATATATATATATATATATATATATATATATATATATATATATATATATATATATATTGGTTAATGTACGATGGTTAAATGTACTTTAAATTTATTAACCCTTTGAATGTTATGAACGACTTCAGCTCGCAATCGAATCGTGCCTCATAATGCGCGCTGATGAGCTGAGCTCGTTCGCCATTATTATTCTGCATTGACTATGTTAACCCTTTGACGGTCAGGGAATTGAAAAGTTTTCGTTTCATTAATTCGCGCAGTATTACGAGCAAACAGTAGTCAAAAGTGGCAGCTGTTTTCCACCGCCGTTCTTCCGAAGATGTCACCCTTCTCTGGCGATGCCAACTGCTCCGCTTTCTGGAACTGTTTTAATAAAGTGGTAGCAAATTATGTAGTAAATTTCGTTGGAGAAGGACAGTTACGCCTACTTTTTAATAGAGTAACCAGTAGACTGTTTCTTTAACGTTGCATTTTATATGATTCTTATAGTTTTTGATATTTATAGTGGTGAAAAAACTACTTAAAGGGAAAGATACTAAACTGAAAGTAACTTGACTTTCGCTATCACTAGGAAATACTATTTTACAAAGCGGAGCAAGTTGGCATCTCTGGATGTGGTAGATAGCTCGCCTGACGCGTTTTAAAAATTTCTTAAAGTATTCGTAGTACATAAATAACAGTTTTTACGTACTTTTCGTTTTTAACATAGTCAATGCAGAATAATAATGGCGAACGAGCTCAGCTCGTCAGCGCGCAATGGGGAAAAATTTCACTACGCGAGTAGTGCTCGTTACTAACCATTACGGTCGAAATCTTGCTCCCGAGCGGAACTCATTTGCGCGCATTATGAGGCAAGATTTGATTGCGAGCTGAACTCGTTGATAACCGTCAGAGGGTTAAAAACAAAAAGTACGTAAGAACTGTTATTTATGTACTACGAATATTTTAAGAAATTTTTAAAACACGTGAGGTGAGCTATCTACCGCATCCAGAGATGCCAACTTGCTCCGCTTTGTAAAATAGTATTTCCTAGTAATAGCGAAAGTCAAGTTACTTTCAGTTTAGTATTTTTCCTTTTAAGTAATTTTTTCACCACTAAATATCAAAAACTATAAGTAACATATAAAATGCAGCGTTTAAGCAACAATCTACTGGTTACTCTATTAAAGAGTGGGCGTAACTGTCCTTCTCCAGCGAAATTTACTACGCAATTTGTTGCCACTTTATTATAACAATTCCAGAAGACGGAGCAGTTGGCATCGCCAGAGAAGGGTGACATTTTCGGAAGAACGGCGGTGGAAAACAGCTGCCACTTTCGACTACTGTTTGCACGTAATACTGCGCTAATTAATGAAACGAAAACTGCTGATTTCCCTGATCTTCAAAGGGTTAAGGCCAATAATTAAATATTAACTAGTGGAACACAAATTTTATTTCCAATACAAATATAAAATGAAATTGCAGATATGGGCAGATCTCTAAAACCTTTAACTTTTAATAATTAAAAAAAGTTATAAAAAATACTGGGCACACTATTTTTACACCTCCAGAATTGTTTGAAAATGTATAAAATATCAGAAAATAATCGTGAACATCGAAAATTTTGATGCCCTTATTGTCACACTATAACTAACACACTATAAGTATCACACTATAAACACTGAGGAAGGTTCTTGCTTATAGAACCGAAACTATAGTATTTCCATTTCTGTACTGATATTTGAGCTTTATTCACGATACTTTTTTGCTTTAAATTGAGAATGATTAATTTAAGTATATTCTTCATAAAACGTTTTCTACAATCACGTGGCGAGAAACATGCATAAAATTTAATTTCTCCGAGTGACACAATTATTTTTTCAAATGAGAATGTGTTATGTGTTAACATAAAAAAAACTGCTACACTTTTGTATTTTTAAACTTTTAACTCTTTAATACTTTTCGATGCCGTTTGCCTAGCCTGGGAAAACTTATATCAAAAATATTAGAAACCACCAGAAATTAAACTACTTGCTTCTTGACATTAAATGATTTTCATAACTTTGGTCAGGGCTGCATGCCGGACCCTGGGACAACTCTTTCCAATTCCCTCCCTTGAGTACGGCCTTGATAACAACACATGTAAACTACATGCATAATTTTCTTTAATTGTCATATAACACAGAAATGTTATCGCCTTCTTCACTGACATTCTAGTACTTATAAATTTCTTATTGAGTTAAATGTAAACCGGATAATTTGACTTTTTCTAGCAAAAACCATTTATAAAAAATGCAGTGTAGCTATGACTTTTCGAGGATAATAAATTGTTTACAACTAAACAATGGATATCTTGGTTAAATCACGCAGTCTCTAGGTCGTACTAATAAGCTTCAACAGGCCTTCCAATCTTAGTTACCCGGCATTACCATCACCTACATCAGGAAGCTTCCACACGGTATTTTATAAGTAGTCTGCGCAGACTATTTAAAAAGTGAATCAGTTGTGCACATGAACTCAAATTCTATCTATAAGTATTCGTGCGTTCGTTGTAGTAGAACTGGGCATCTGAGGCCTAAATGACCATCATCCCATTCATCTTGAAGCGTCCCAAAGGGACATATCAACGCCGCCTATAACTGAAAGCCTCCACACGGTTTTTTGTGGGTAGTCCGATCAGACCACTGTGAAGGATATCCACTTTCCAAACGAGTCATTTAATGCAAAATCTAGTTAAAATAAGAAAGTGGTAGCAAATATATGATTAAAAATTTGTTTTATTTATGAATATTATTGGTTTGCCTTATTCACTTGTCAACCACTACATATTCAATTCTCAAATATATATAATAAATTTCTCTCAATTACTTATATAAAAGGTTTTGGGTTCATTCGCACTAGAGGTTCACTTTTTAAATAGTCTGCGCGGACTACTAATAAAAAATCGTGTGGAGGCTTTTTGATGTAGGAGGTGATGGACACATATAGTAAAGTTGTAGTGGTGGTTCAGAAGAACCTAAAAAGAGATAAAATAAAGAAAAGCATCATGTGAGATGTAGCAAGCATGATGGTGAGGCTCCTCATCCACGTCTTTTGGGCTGGGAGCAGGGAGATGAGTAAATAGACGACTTTCTTTCTAAAGTTCCCGAAGTTCTTTGAAGATCCTTAGGAACTTCACTGCATTGTTGGGGGCATCTTGTGGTCTACTCGTGAAGGTACGATGATTTCACTTTGGCTGAGTACCGCAGCCAACGCTTCTTATAAGTGAAAACCTCCACACGGTATTTTATAGGTAGTCCGATCAGACCACTATGAAGGATATCCACTTACCGAACGATTCATTTAATACAGAACATAATTATAATAAGAAATTTTTAGCAAATATATGATAAAATTTTTTTTTTATTTATGAATATTATTGGCTTGCCTTATTCACTTGTCCACCACTACAGATTCAATCCTCAAATATATAAGATAAATTTCTCTCAATTACTTTTATAAAAAGTTTCGGGTTCATGCGCACAACTGGTTCACTTTTTAAGCAGACTACGCGGACTACTTATAAAAGACCATGTGGAGGCTTCTTGATGTAGAAGGTGATGCCACAGCCCGTAAAACAGGTCGGGTGATCACCTTGACAAGTGATACATTTGGCCGGAAGGGAATTTTATAAGCATACCTGCCAACATTTAATCCTTTCAAGGATGATTTTTCCGATTGGTAGTAAAATGGAATTTAAATTACAATTTTAGGCAGAAACATACGCTGTATTTTGAGCAGGCTTGTGCGGACTATCTCAACAGCATTACATATTAATAGATATGGTTAATTTTTAAAAAAATAGTGATTGATCAAAAATATTATAAATTAAGTTTATAAATGCAAGGAATATATAGAAAGCATACATTTTACTATCACTTTAAGTACAGAAATAAGACTTTACGCCAAATGCGTAAAAGTTGGCAGATATGTATAAGTAATAGAGAGAAATTTATCATA
Organism: Parasteatoda tepidariorum; assembly: GCF_982258835.1. Lineage (NCBI taxonomy): Eukaryota > Metazoa > Arthropoda > Arachnida > Araneae > Theridiidae > Parasteatoda > Parasteatoda tepidariorum. The sequence continues at coordinate 37,662,307 of NC_141766.1, forward strand.
TAAGTTTGAGAATTGAATCTGTAGAGGTTTACAAGTAAGTAAGACAAACCAATAATATTCACAAACTAAACAAATTTTTAGACATATATTTGCTACCACTTTCTTATTTTTACTAGATTTTTTATTTAATGGCTCTTTCGTAAACTGGATTACCTTCATAGTGGTCAGATCGGACTACCTATAAAAAAAATGTGTGGAGGTTTTCAGTTATAGGAGGCGTTGTTATTAACCAGGGGTGAACACAAGACGGAAAAGAGAAAAGGCAGGTATTAAAACCATTTCAGTTATAGTTAGTTTTCGGGAGGAGTTTACTTTTTCTTTTTTTAAACTATTCTACAATATCTATTTGATCTTGGAAAAGAGTTTTCAGTTTTCGTATGTTAAAATCTTAAAGAAATCTTGATAGTCTCAGATATTTTATTTTTCTCGAGAAAAATGCTACAATAAAATGTATTTCGTACCAGTTTTTCATCTTTTCCGTCTCGCTTTATAAGGGCTTTCAGCCATGGTATTACCCCACCTTCTCTGTCGTACTTACACGACGTGACAAAATCAGTAATAGTAATGGCGTCTACCAATACTTGTTAACAATTGATATCTATACATTTACATTTGAATAAATGGTATTTATTTGAAGACCGGCTACCGGGGGGAGGCGAGGGAGTGCAGAGGGAGTCCTCCCCATTTGTAAATTCTGTAAATATCTTGTTGTTTTTATTATCTTATGTACTATTTGCGACTTATATTATATTTAACCCAGATTTGATTTCCCAATTGCATTTATATGCGACTTAACAAATGTTAAGTACAGCACCTTCCTTCCCTTCCTTTTACCTAAACTCGATGAAGGAGCAGATATCCGCCTATGATAGGCACTCCGAAAATACTTGAATGGTTAGCAGTTAGTGGTACTTATTAAAGTTTACTCTGAGCACGTACACATGTCTAAAAAATTACAAAGTGAACATAATATTAAGATCACTATCATTTCAGGATTAGGATTCTTGAATTACTTAATGATTTAGGATAGTCAAACAAAATTTGAGTTTCGAAGGAAATATTTTTATCTAAGAAACTTCAATTTAATTTAGAGCAATATGGTTACCAATTTTTAAGCATTCGCAATATAGTTATGTCTCTACTTCTTTTCACAAAAAGTGCATAATAGGTCGTTTATTAACTATCAATTATTTACCAAACATTTGGGGCTATGGTAACAAACTAGATTTATTTTTATAAATATTGTATGAGGAATTTATTGAAAGAAATAAGTTTTTTTCCGTTCAATACTTAACTAAAATTCTATGAAATTGTGACATTGATACATAGAACACGTAGAACAAATAACTCATTTAAATATATTACACGAATGGATATAAAATGAATTTTGTAAAATGTTCCCGAGCAATTATGAAGAAATCAGATTCCAGTAAGTGGTTTAACGAATTGTAAAAATTGATGAAATTACGATCAGCTGTATGTATGTAAACTTAAGAAATAGGTAGTTTCATAATTTTATTTAAAAGTTGAACAGACTATTTGCGAATATAAACTTTCTACGAGTATAAAAGTAGCAACCCAGAAGCAGAATTTAGAATTATATTCTGAACCACTTAATTCCTTCAACCTCAAAATGAATTCTGTATTTAGAGTTTGCTTTATGATTTTCGTCATTGCTGTTCTCAGCATAGCTTGCAATGGTAAGTTGATTTTTTCTAATACTAATCGAACTCAAGAAGCGTAATATTTCTGATACTAGTTGAACGCAGGAATTATAATTTTTTATTTAAGATGCATTTAACAGTAGACTCGTCGTAATTGAATATTTTTTTTAAATCCTCTATTTTTGACATGCTGATATTCATTTTCGAGTAGAGTATAATTCTTGGATTAAGATTAATTATTTTCAAGCTTTTTTGGTTTTATCTCTCACAATCGTGAAGAATTCAGATCAGGGGTGAAAGCGAGACGGAAAAGAGGAAAGGCTGGTAGTAAAACCTTTTCGGTTATGGCTAGTTTTTGGGAGGAGTTTACTTATTCTTTTTTTAAACTATTCAGCAATATCCACTTTCTCTCGGAAAAGAAGCAGTTTTATATATAAGCTAAAATTATAAATGAAATCTTGATAGTTGCAGATATTTTATTTTTTTCGAAAAGAATGCTGGAATGAAATGTCTAACTTACCAGTTTTTTCTCTTTTCCGTCTTGCTATATAAGGGCTTTCAGCCATGGTTCAGATTGCAACGTCTGCTTTAACAATTGCTGAAAATTGATGAGATTGCGATCAGCTGTATGATTGCAAACAGAATGTAAAATTAGGTAATAGATAGTTTCTTTATTTTATTTAAAAATATATCAGCCTATTTGCTAACATACAAATATAAAGGCAATCTTCGAGTGTTAAAGTAACAACAGCGAAGCAAGATTTTGAATTATATTCTGAATTACTTAATTCTTTCAAAATCAAAATGAATTCTGTATTTCGAGTTTGCTTTATGATTTTCATCATTGCTGCTCTCAGCCTATTTTGTATTGGTAAGTTTATTTTTTCTGATACTAATCGAACGGATTTAACAGCCGACTCATCGTAATTGAATTTTTTTTTGAAAATCTTCTAACTTGAATACTCATTTTTGTTACTCATTTTTACATAGAATATAATTATTGGTTTAACTTTCATTATTTTTAAGCTTTTCCGTTTTTTTTGGTTTTATAAAATTTATTTTATAACTGAAACGAAGTAAAAGTTGCAATTAAGTTTAATACTTCTTTATAACAACTCATGGGTGGCGGTAAACTTACGTAATTACCATTAAAAATTACGTTAAAATTTTATTTTATCTAATAAACAAAATGTTTTTTTTTACATTCAAAATATTTTAAATTTTAATTCCAAAAATATTTTTACTTACCCTTATTAGAAATAAATAGCCTATGGATTAATACATCCATCATTATGAAAAATATATTCACCAATTAAAACATATATAAAAAATTGTTTTCTTTACGCTCAAAATATTTTAAATTTCAATTCGAAAAATATTTTTACTTACCCTTATTAGAAATAAATAGCCTATGAAAGTGTAAATTTACTTGTAATAGCTCCATTTTGCTCAACAATATCATAGCATTCAGGATAAGAAGTTTATGTATATTAAGACGGATAGGAGCAAAAACTTGCTAGGAAATCATTTCATTGCAGTTTGTTTTCGGAATGATTAATATATCCATGATTATGAAAAATTTATTCAACAGTTAAAACATATATACAGGGTGTCTCAGTTAAACGTTTCAGAACTCCTAAGAGGGGTAGGGTGAATCCTGACGACTTGAAATCGTATAGCAATGTGGGGTCGGAAATGCTTTCCTGAAGCGGTGATGTACACAGAAGCACCATAAAGAAAAAGAGACCGTAAGTGAAAAATCGTTTTAATAATACATTGAAGAAAGCATAAGGTACATGGGTCAAAGTAAGTGTTCGAAGTTTCTGCCACTGGCTACAATGCACACCTCACATCTCCGGCGCATGGACATCCGAACATTCTGCAATACTCCAGGCATATCTCGAATTTCTCCGGCAACTACTGCGATTCTTGCTACCAGATCCTCAGCATGGTCAACAGGGGTGTCATAAACCAGTGTTTTCATATGACCCCAGAAATAAAAATCAAGACATGATAGGTCGGGTGACCGAGGAGGCCAACGCACTGGAAAGCTCGGAACTTTCTTACAACGCCATCTACCGCGTCTGGAAAGCATTTCTGACCCCGCATTGCTATATAATTTCGAGTCGTCAGGATGCACTCTACCAATCTTAGGAGTTCTGAAACGTTTAACTGAGACACCCTGTATAAATTGCTTTCTTTTTACTTGAAAAACGTATATATATAAAATTGTTTTCTTCTTACCTGAGAAAAATAAAACGCAATGACGTATACTTTATAGTTTGTTTAGTAAAAGCTAATTTTACTCATGATGATAATCAGATCTAAACTACATGATTTGTTTCCATCAGTTTTTATATCTTTTTTTTTTTTTTTGTCTGACTCTCAGCCCTGATCGTATCATCCTCTTTGGAACTAATGCATCTTTTGTCGTGATTAATACTACGTATTATTTTTCTTTTATTCTGTCTCAAAGAATTTTCACTCTTGTAAACATTATAACTGGATAAGCGGTTAAGACAGAAGCCGTTTTATCTCAATGATTATTTTTATAATAAAGCATATTTCAAATAAAATGTATTATAATGATAAATAATGAATTTTCACTCTTGTAAACATTATAACTGGGTAAGCGGTTAAGACAGAAGACGTTTTACATCAATGATTATTTTTATAATAAAGCATATTTCAAATAAAATGTATTATAATGATAAATAATGAATATATATGTATAAATGCATTATAATGTAATAAAATGCATTAAATGTATACAATCGTAATTTAAATTTTAAAGGGTTAAAATTTTTTTATTAAAATTAAATAATGTGTGTAAGAAAAGCATGTTCGTAGTTTGTTTATTATTATTGTGTTTACTTGTCGTGTGATAAGATGTGATCATACTTAAATTAATTTTTGTTGTTACAGCTCAGCGCAGGGATAACAGTATAGGTAAGAATTATATTCAACTTTGTTTATAAAAGTTATACATGTGTACAGTACGCACAAAAAAAAAAAAACGGACCACCCAAAATAACTTTTGATCTAATGATCAGATCTTCACGTTCACTCACTTTCAATGGTTCCAGTAGATGATCTCAAATATGCTAATTCGTAAGTGCAGGCGATGCTAATGGTAAGTTACGAAATCAGGCGCAAAAACGTATACTTTCTCTGACTAAACATAGCTTTTTTTTTTTACTTTTTTCTTTTTTACCGAATTCGAATTTCTGAACCCCAAAATATAGAGGGAAGCTGCAATCTAGAAAATATGGTATGGTACCCATAGCTGGATCGGGAGAGCTATTCATGGTTTGTAACCCCCAATGTTAAATTTACTTTTTGCGTATTTCGAGCTATCTCGAGAACTTATTGAGAGAATTGAAAACTTTTTGCACACAATTATAAAATTCGCTTAGCCAAAAATACATTCGTGTAAATATTTTTTATTTTTTTATTATTTTATTTAATAATAATCAACATCATTTTGAACTATAAGATATAATTTTTTATGTCATTTTAAAGTAGGCAAATTTGCATGGCAAAATGCAAAATTCGAGCGAATTCGGCTTCATGGAATTACCTTAAATAAACGAACTCTACAATTTTGCACAAAATGATTTTAATTTGCTTAAAAATTTATCGAGGTATGGCGAAACAAGGTCCAAAAAACGTACTTTAACTGAAGAAACGAGTTTTTTTTAATTACATTCGACTTTGTGAGCAAAAATAACCTCAGATAATAAATTTCATACAACTGACAATTGGGGGGTCTACGAAAACAAATGAACAACTGGCGAAAAAGGGGAATTTTTTGCTATTGGTCGAACCGATTTAAGTAAAGCATCTTTCTGGAACATATTGGAACATTTTATGTGATTTGTTATTTAAAATTAATTTCAATATTTTGCTAAAAATGGTTCGTGTGTATCTGGAGTAAATTAAAAAGTGACATCAATTATGTTATAAGTTTATTCTGTTATATATTTTAATAAATTCTGTTATAGGTAATAGCTTCCACTTTAGATCAAAAATTTAAATCCTCGAATTCAGGATCTAGATTTTTTTAACTAAAGTTATCCTTGATACAAACATAATATTAACATTTTCTTGCTTTAACAGTGATATAACTTTTTAAGTTTTTCAACTGCGTGTGAAATCTTATTTTTTACTTTACTTTTTAAGATCTTATTGTTTACTAACCCATATCCATCTGGCGTTATTTGTACTTTCCATCTGTAAATTAAATATAGCGCTATCGCCAAGTGTCTGGATATTTGTTATATTCAAAATAAACTAATGCACATAAAATTTGCTATTTACTTTCTCATCACATCGGGTATTTAATTTGCATAAATCTTACATTAAAATGATGTTATTACACCTAGTTTTAAAAAATTTCATTGATTACTTTTCAGGCCAGGGTGGATACAGAGGTAAGTGTAGCTTCTATTGAATAATTATATTACTTGCGTTAAAAATTTCTTAATTTTCTATTCGTGTTTTTATGTTTAATTGAATATTTCTTGTAAATAAAATTTGCATTCTTCATTAAAGTTATTGAAATGCAAATCAATCCAAGATATAAAAATAAATTAAAATATAAATGCGTGAAAAGTAATAGTTCTTAGATTATCTTATTTATTTATTTTTTAAGCTTAATACAAATTTATATCAAAAGACATGTCTAGCATTAATTGGTATTTTGAAAAGAGAAACAAATATCGGTTCTATTTTAAGCACAGAGTAACGCATGCAATAAAAAATATTTGAGTTCTAATTAAATAAAAAGAAAAGATTTTAACATTCATGTTTCATATTTCGAACAGAAAGGGGAAAAAAATATTATCTTCATGCAATATTTTGTCAATGCAATACACTTTTTTTGCTTCAAGGAAAATATCTAAGTGCAAAAACTTTCATTTAAACCATTCTAGCACATGCTCTACTTAGATAAAATTCAAAATACTTCTATTTTTTTCCTAGGACCTTTTTTTAAAGACAGGAAGGAGATTTAAGCCGATTAGTGCAAACAATTCAATTTTATTTCTTTTTTTTCCAATAGAAGTAGTATAAAAGTAAATAAAAATTACATATTTGCATCGAATCCAGAGATATTGATTTTTATTTGAATTTCTCTTCAGTATTAAAATCTGGTGTTTGGAAAGGGAAGGTGTTTGGAAATAGCTTCCCTTAAGTTATATTTTCAGAATCCTTACCAAAAAGAAATTCTTAAGAGTATGCACGTTATGGAGTAATCATGTTGAAACGATTAAACGAGACGAAAATGGGACTGAAATCTAATTACAATTTTTGAAAGCTTATCTTAAAAAAAAGAAAGGAAAGAACAGTATGTTATTTCTAGATAGGAGTTGATCGGTGATTATTAGAAATTGTTTGATCGTTTGATGTTTTCATACCATTTTACTTACTAAGAACAAAGAATATAAAAAGGATATGAAGTCCTGCTCTTCAAATATGTAACCAACACAGGAAACTGCTCTGTTCGGTACGCTATACCAAAAAAAAAAAAAAAAAAAAAAAAAACTACTTACAGGGTGAGCAACATACTCAGATTTATCAGAGTGTCATTTGAAGCGTTCCAGCGCATGCGCATTAGAAGCAAAGTGACAATCAGGAGGTAAGTCACCTGTAAACCGATTGTTGGGCAAAAAAAATGCATGGTTTGGAACGCTGCGTCCCGGCAACTGCTATTTAAGTCTTTCTTTCTATATCAAATGTGTTAGCAGATTTAATTAACGTGGATGATATAAATGTATTCTCAAAGAAAAATCTTATTTTAAAGTACAGTACTGTTTATCAGTAGTGTAAAAATACAGAACAACAAGGCGATGAAAATCGAGAAAACTTTTCTTGTTCACCCAAACTTTTCATCATTACCAGTATTGGTTAAGAGGAGAGGAAAGTGCAAACCAGTTTCTAGAATCTCTGCTGTTGTGCCCTAAATGTTGTTGATGCACAGGGACCACACCTAATCTTGAGGGACTAGTTTACATTATGTCTATGAAAGTTAGACTTCTTCGCCTATGTATATTCTTTGCTAAGAATTCGCAGATTTTGATAGTGAGTTAAATATTATTTTGTGATACGTATTGTGCCTACTTTATCTTACTACATTTCTGATATGGGCTTTAAAAGTATAAATTATAGGTGGTGTTCATGATGTGCGTGGTATGATTCGTCCTCGTGTAAACACTTTTATTAATAACATTAATAAAAAAAAAATTTTTTTTTCAGGTGGAAGGAATGGTGGTAACGGATATCAAAGTAAGCACTTTCTGAGTTTAAAAATAATCACAATTATGAATATCTACCACATAACTTTTTTAATTTATAAATGAGATATTCAACATTTATTAGACATTAAAAGTGACACTTAATTAAACTCTAAGAACTTTTGAATAGATGAAACTTTGACTATTAAAGCAGTATCAGTTTATTGTAAAAAATTGTACGGTTTATCGAAAAGAATTTCCAAAATGATACGGAAAAAAATATCAAATTATGAATTATTTTCAAGAAATATAGCTACTTCATCACTACTTAACCCCTTACCTGTAGAATATATTTGAAGAAAACCGTGTTAAAAACGAAAAAAAAAAGTTTTTTTTTCACTTTACTTCTGATTGTTATTATCATCAAGATATTAGAAATAAATTATTTGAAAAAAAAGTAAGCAAAACAAAATGTCAAACGAAAAAACTACTATATTCAATATTTTCGCATACATGGGAAATGTTAATAAATTGCAGTACTTTTTGCTCATATTATAGCGAAATGAATCAAATGGCATAATTTTCAAGATAACATATTATTAACTAAAACAACAATATTATTATTTGTACCAACTGTCATGAATTCCATGATGATTCATTTAAACTGCGAAGCTGCAAAAATCCCGAAACTGCGGAACTTTTCATGGGAAAATTTAAAAACAAGTATTGCCATCTATTGAGAAAATCATAAATTACATATTAATTCATTCTAAGGCCGTGGTAAGCATACTTACCACCAATTTTTTAAGTCCTTGGGGAACTTTTTTACCACTTTTAATTTAGATTTCCATTTGTTGATAACTTCAGCTTTCTTGAAGTGCGTTTGAATAAAATTGGTAACCATTTGTCAGTTTAAGAAAACGTATAAAAGTTATAAAATACATAATTCCGTTTGAAGTTTGTAGCATTTATAAAATTTATTTTATAAATAAAGAAAAATGAAAGTCAATAAGTACCTAATAGGTCGTAGTAAATATATTTTCCACCAAAAAAATGACATTAAAATTTAGATTAATTTTTATAAGCCAAGTGAGTTTTTTTTCTTATATGAATTACTATTTTTATATCAATTTCAATTACAAAAATACTTAAATTTTCCTTTACTAGTTCAGGATTCACTGAGTTGAAGCACCGATTTTTCTCTTGCACGGACTCAGGTCGAACATTTCAAAATTGGCGCATTTGCGTTACCCGAAATGAATTCGGGCGTCACAGGCAAGTGGTGGAAAGCATCACTGATAACTAGATCATGTATACAAGATTTTCGTTACTCATTTTTCATTCTGGATATATTGTTCTTTTCTTTAAATTCTTAAATTGAGTTACATGCATGGATGCAATGGCTGTATCGGCGAATGCTTAAGTTGGCAGCTATATATTTGAAAGTGTCCACATTGCACGCAAATTTATTTTTGTATTTTAGAATTAAAAGATGTGATTTTGCCCTGAATAATATTTTTAGAGAATTTCATGAAAAAATATATATAACAAAGAGAAAATATACAAAGTTTAGAGATCGTGAGCTTTAGGATCAGTAATCAGATCTAGATGATAACAGCATTTGATTTTAAAATCAAAATTTGATATATTCTTCAAAAAGAAATGAAGAAGTATATTATTTTGTTTCCAAAAAGAAAAAACAACAACCTCAAAGTAGAAATATGATGGAATCTTTTTTTAAAAAAATGATAATACAGTTACTGAAAAAAATCATTTGGTAATAAAGTTTGCTTAGAAAGAATTGATCACAACAAAATAATTTATTTTCTTCCTTCTATATATAAAACCGCGATATAAATAAATAAATATAAATAAAACCGTGATAAAAAAATGCAAATTTAGAGATAAATGTCATAGTTATACAGAGATGCCAACTGCTCCGGACACGCCAAAATAATTAAAAATACTGTAAATAACTACAAAGTAAATTTTGCAAATATTTTACTAGTTTTGCTTGGTTTTTAGAGGACATAGCATGGCAATATTATTGTAAAGTGGTGAATTATATAATCCTACGAATTTTTTAGAAATAGTGGTGGAAAAAAATCTGCTAAATTGAATTTATTAAAACAAAAATCACAATTAATAAACTACCACTTTAAAATATATATTTGCTGTCCGGAGCAAGTTGGCATCTCTGGTTATATGTTTGATAGGAATAATAATCATATTCATATTTTTTATAAAGATAAAGAAAGAGGGAGAATAACTTTACCTGTTGCACTTGAGGTTCTTTTTTACAGTTTGCACAATTGCAGAACTCACTGTTTGCATTATTACCACTCGGAGGTTAAGTGCTTACTAAGAAGTGGTTACAAAAGTCTTAACATTCAGAGAAATAGAAACTTTATAGTGGCGTGAAATATTCATGCGACCATTTTAAATCTGTAATATAGAGCATTCTTCAACGATCAGATTCTCATATGTATATATATATATATATATATATATATATATATATATATATATATATATATATATATATATATATATATATATATATATATATATATATATATATATATATATATATATATATATATATATATATATATATATATATATATATATATTTATATTATATATTTGCATATTATATATTTTTGACGAGTTACTTATTTACAGATGGTGGATATGGAGGCTACAGGAACCAAGGTAGGGCATAATTTCTAACAATAAAGTAATTATTTTGGAGATAAAAATTTCTGTTTCTCATAACGAATCCTATTAATGTATACATCTACAGGGGTTGGGCAAAGTTATAGAAACACTTCTATGTTAACCCTAAGTAAGCAATTTTTCTTTTAACAGTAAATGTTTTGGCAGGTTTTACAATTATGGACACAATTTGAAAAATCATGCTTGAATCTTGCAAAAATAGTTCTCTTTTTACCAATGCAAAATTCGGATCGACACCAAAATGAGGAAAGGAAATGAATTTCTTTCCAGCTCTACCAGAAAATTCTGTCGATATATATATATATATATATATATATATATATATATATATATATATATATATATATATATATATATATATATATATATATATATATATATATATATATATATATATATATATATATATATATATATATATATATATATAAGACTGCGTGTGTGTGGCCTATAGGTCACGGCTCTTTAAGCTGGGGCATTACCATTGAGTTAAGTGCAGGGCTCGAACTGCCTTTAGGAAATTTAAAAAGTGATGAAAATATTTATATGGAGAGGTTAAGAATATGTTTTTATTAGCTTCCAATTAAAGATTAAACATTCAAAAACGACCATTTTGTTACTAGCTTGTTAACTTGGAAACATTAAGCGTAGTGGGGGACACAAATTATAAAAATACTTTTTATTTTGAAATATTGCTTTTAAAATTTTTTAAGGACACTGCAAGCCCTGGTTAAATAATAAGTACCTACCACTTCCTTTTGTAAAAGGTACATTTTACAGTACTGTGAAATGAGGCGTGTACTTTTACGTATATATCTTTCCTTCCAGTAGACCTGATATTTATATTATAATTATTCTATTAGATAGTAATATTTATATTAGAGTGCTTTTTTATTATAGTAATATTGAAAAAGAAAAGAAATTTTTAACTTCCTTTATTTATTTTGGTCAAGGCGAATTTTGCATGAATGAAAACAACGCCATTTCTTAAAGTGATAATGATCTTTTAAACTGTGCCAACAGTTTTGCCATGTAAAATCTTCGAAAACATTTGTAGCTAAAAGAATGATTTTTTCTTACAAAAAGTGCAGAAGCGTTTCCATATTTATGTGCAACTCCAGTATATCTTTTATTGGTACCATTTTACCGAATTTATTATGTTCTGACTTAAGAAGAAATTTAATTTATGTATAAACATTTACTTTTAGCTGGTGGGTATGGAGGATATAGGGGTGGCAGAAACCAAGGTAAGCATCAAAATATTTTAATTTTAAATTGTAATACTATAATTTTCATGTAGTTAAAAACAATTTTTCTTCATTATTTTTTTCAGAGAAACGGTGTTAAAATTATAATATTTTAGGATATAGATGAAGAATACTTTATTACTGTTTGTTAGTGATACCCCCCCCCCAAAAAAAAAGGAAAAAATATGAAGGAATTATAAATTAATCGAACATTTTTGATAGATGATTTATAATTTGAAAATTTTTATTTGGTTCATTGAAATGATTTAGATTTGAGAATTTTTGATAAAACTTTTTTTATCTGTCCCTTTGATTTTAAAATGTTATATCTATAGCAGAGCTGCCGAGTCGGAAATTCTAGCTCACCATATTTTTAATAGAGGTAGCTTGACTCAAATTATGCAAACAGGGCTGCCAGCTACAACGCATTTTTTAAAAATATTTAAAGGAAGTAAACTATTAAAAACTAAACTGAGATGCTTTTAAACGAGATGGAATATTTTTAAATTTAATAATGGTCGAATTGAGGGGAAAAACCCCCAGTTCTAAGACCAAGAATTTAAAATAAGAAGTGATTATTTCTAATGGACACTTACGAGCATGGGAAGTGATCTATAATTGGTGATTTATCTATAGATGAAAAAGTCAAAAAAGTAGCCAACCCCTTGTCATTAATATTAAATTTTAACTAATTTAGCTACTGCTTAGTCACCAAAAACTTCGTGAGAATTAATATGACCTTGTAAATGAAAACTTTTTTTGGTTAGAAAATAAATTAAATTAAGGAATAAAACGTTAAAAATGGATCTTAATGTTCGATTTTGTCGTGACAGTGAATTAATGAGTTATATATCTGTTTTGAATTAAAGAAAGTTAGCCGTTACATTGATCGTTAAAAAGAGAATAAAATATTTTCATTTGCTTTTATAAAATGTAATAAATATTAAAATAGTGATTTAAATTATTTAAAATTTAATAAAGAATGATTAAAAAATTAAATGTATGAAATTTAAGGAATTTCAAGAGCTGGAAAATATGTAATGCCTATAACAGTTTCACAAGAACTACCTCCATACAAAAAGTTGTAAGACATTTGATCTCAAATCTAAATGGAAATGAAGAAGACTCTCTGTGTAGTTAATGGTGACTGGTGCATGGTAAATATGTATGATCACAAAGTCCTTCAAGTTCCCATAGCAAATCAATACTTCTTGGAATACTGAATTGGATGGATCATTCCTTGGTTCAGATTAAAACTATGATCTGTGGATGAATAAATGGATGTATGGATGGGTCCGCCCTCTAAACCGCTCTGTGACGTGTGTGTGTGACTAAAGACGTATTATTGGCTATAACTCTCACCACTGAAAAACAAGAAGCGCTCCCTCTGCCGTAAATTCTCTTGGTTTTACCAAGCAGGTTTGCTGATATTGGCAAGTGGCGTTTGAAACAACAACAAAGTGGAAATGCTCTAGTATTCCCTTCTACCATTATTTTGAAACTATATCAAACAGATGATTCGAGCTGGCAGAGTAATAATTACTCAAATAGAATATTGTGGTAGACAAGCACATGTAATTTTTGGAATGTGCTCAGTATAAAAAAAAAATACACAAGAATCCACCAAGCCTCTAACGATTACAATGACACCTAATGTGTTAAAGATGACTAGTTTTAATAGATTAAATTGTAATGCTCTTTCAATTATTAAACAATATATTAGTTTATATTACATTTTCATTTAAACGCAAGACATTTGTGAATTATTTGATCTTCTTTCCATTTTAGCTAATCAAGGAGGAAGTCAGCCACAAAGTAGCGGTCAAAGAGCTTCTAACACCAATTATGGATCAGGAAACATAAACAACAGCCAACGAAATCAACAATCACAAGCTGGAAATCAGCGAAATCAAAATGGCTCTAACTAATGTAGAAGAGTTCTGGGGGTATCAGAACTAGATCATGTTTAACTGCTTTAGTTTTCTGTTAATAAATTCTATTATTTTCTCAAAATTTTCATTTGTATTTTTGACGTCTTACTTTATAGCAGTGTGACAATTATGTAAAAAAATATCTTTGCTCTCCCTTGAAATTGTGTAGACGCATAATAGTTATAGTGGTAGCTAAAGCTAGAAATTATGGATCCGGTTTAAGCAGGACTGTCAACTTTCTACACTTTTTGTAAAAATGTATTCTAGTGGTTCCCAACCACTACATATTAATTATTTAAAGATTCATATGCAACCCTACTTCATTCTAGATTCTTCGTGTTGAGGCTTTCAAAATGTTGGCAAAATTACTGAAAATTCAGAAAGCTTTGGTTTTTAATTGTCCAACACTGCATAAAAGATTTTGCAAAAAGAGTAGTAGTTGGCAGACCTGGATTTTAGTGATCGAAGACTTTTTTCCCAAAGACACTTTTATATAAAACAAAATGCACAATTATGCAGGGATGCAATAGACGAATAAGAATATGAAAATTGGTAGAAACTCTATTCATTTTTGTTTATTCAACTGTATAACTTAAATTTCAAATTATTCTTATATAAAATTGAAACAACCTTTGCACACAGTTACTCTTTCAGTAGTAAACTGAAAGCAAATATGGTAGAAAATAATTTTTCTTAGCATAGTGAATGTCGCGCTTATTTTACATGACTTGCCCGTCAGGCTAAACGGTAAATAACTGCAAACTAAATTGCAAACATTGGACATACTTTGCTAGTTTTTAAGAAGTTTAGCCGGCTCAAAAGTTAGGTTTAAAAAGTTATCTGTCCGGAGCAAGTTGGAGTCTCTGTGTATATAAATAAAACTATATTTGAGTGTTCTATATTGCATTAATTTCTTCAAACTATTTTAGTAACAATAATATAAAAAAATAGAAAATTTACTCGAATTATGTGTGTCTTATAATCTTGGCTTCGTCGGTCACCGGTGACCCCCGTGGCGCTGTGATCAAACTCAGTGCCGGCGACCGGTGACCCCATGGCATTCAACATGGCACATTTTTGTATATTTAGTCTCCTGTGGTGAACCCTGAATTATGCGAAAAAGGTAAATATCATTGGTAAACAAACCGTTAAAAAAATTTTTTTTCACAAATCTATTTAATACTGTAGTGATGTATTTTAGAAAAAAAATATAGTATTAATCAAAGAAATGTGAAATTTTGCATATAAAGATTTTAAGGAAATATAGCGTATGCTTCAACTTCTACGAAAATCCCCTAGTAATTAGAGAAATTTTTTTCTAAAGGTAGAAAAAGTGTGTAACATATTTTTTTTAAAAAATTTAATTAAAAGACATTTATACACCATTACATATGAATAATAATCTAAACATGCATATGAAGTGTCCGATACACGCTAGACAGAAATGCCAACTGCTCCGGCTTTGTCAATATACTTTAAAAAATGGTAGATTTTCAGTTAACAATAAAAAAAAGAAGTTACATTTATACGAGTATTCGTCATCAACTGTTCTTAACACGTAGAATGCCACGCTAATTTTGTATGGCTTGCTCGTCTGGCCACACGGTAAATAACTACAAACTAAATTTGCAAATATAGACAGATTTTGCTAGTTTATAAAAGGCTTAGCATGACCTATCTGAAAAAAAGTGGTGAATTACATATGCCTACGAATTGTTGAAAAATATGTAGTGGTGGATAAAAATCTACTAAATTGAATTTAGTAAACCAAAAATCACAATAATTAAGCAAATTTTGAATAAATTTTCCGTAATTCCATAAAAGAGTGTAAATTTTATAGTTCTATATCATGTTATACGCTATCAGCCAGCTGTTTTTCTCGGCCTATGTGAAGGGTCAGTGTCAGCCATCGGTGGTTGACGCAACCTAAATGTAATTTCAGTGTCAGCCACCGGTGGTTGACGCAACCTAAATGTAATTTCAGTGTCAGCCACCGGTGGTTGACGCTGCCTAAATGTAATTACAGTGTCTGCCACCGGTGCTTGACGCGGCTTAAATGCAATTTCAGTGTCAGCCACCGGTGGTTTACGTGGCCTAAATTGAAAGACCAGTGTCAGCCACCGGTGGTTTACGCGGCCTAAATTGAAAGACCAGTGTCAGCCACCGATGGCTGACGCGGCGCTCAACTTGTTAATCACCCCAATGATGCAGATGCTTATTTAGAAGTAGGTATCGGTGGAAAATTATCCAAATTGAAGTGGGATTAATTAGAAAACTTTCCTTTAGTAATGCTGAGTTTAAATACCATCTGAATATTTTATGACATGGTTCTCGCGGTCCTTGTAAAGTTTTAGTAGTGGTAGCAAATTTAGGTTAACACTAAAAGATATTACGTTATTCAATATACCACCTTATCGTTAATTTTTAAGTGATGGAATTTTCATACATATATACTTTCTTTGGAAAATAATTTTTAGTGGTGGTTATACAAAAATTAAAATATCGACATTTGTTTTATTTTCGTTACCACTTTTTAAAAAATTCAAGTACCTCGGAAACCCTGTATGAGAGCGTTTAGGAGCCCTGTAGCTGTGTTAAAAATTCCTGTTTTATTTTACAAAAGTGAAAAGTGTGATTTGTCTAAATTAAATTGTTGGAGGGTATGACAATCAAACCCTTTATCTAAAGATGACGTTTAACGTAAACTCTACCACAGATTAATATTTTAAGAAAAGTGCAGGATACCTACCATTACCGAAAATTCTGACCTTATTTCAATTTTAAAAGATAAATCTTTATTCAGTGTTGAAGCTCAGAAATTACTCTTTCTTTTTTGAAATTAACATGTTATCATCCAATCATATGGCTTATATTTTTTTAAAGAAAAAAATGCATTCCATTCGGCCCAATTATTCGTACAAATGCTAATTAAATTAATAACTTTAAAATAAGAAATACAATGTATCAAAGATTTATCGCTAATGAAAAGGTTAATCCGCAATCAAAAAAATTTTTAAAAAATGCATTAAAATAAAACACAAATAAATATCAAACGTTCCTTTTTAATCGGAACTAAGCAAATAAGGATTAAAATGGAATAAAAAAATGGCGCAAATAAAAATCAGACAATTGTCACGACAAATTAAAACGATTCTCTAATGGGAATCACAAATGATATTAAATTAAGAGCCATATTTTATGACATTTAGTTTTATTTTAATGAACTATTACTTCAATAAAATTAAGGCCATTAAAACTGTTCATTAAGTTTTTTCATCTTTGAATTGTACATTAATTTTAATGATTAAACAAACATACAAAAAGATCCCGCCGACAATTCAATCATATTTAACCAATTTTTTTATTCCATATGTCACTGGTTTTTTGCACATCGTTAAAAGTATATTTTGAGTGATTATTGTACCTTCAGGGGGAAAAAGTCATTAAGGAAAAACTATACTTAAAGCTTTTATGAAAGGGATTTAGATTGTTTTTATTTCATTTCTTATCAGAAGGGATTAAAATTTCCTCCATTGAATATAAAATGAACTGCTTGTTTCTCTGGTTTAGGCAGAATTGTTCGGTTATAGTTTACGATATAATAGTCAGTTCTGCTTAAAAATGAAAGGAAATAGGAATTGCACCAAACCAAATGGGAAATTTTTTTTCTGATGTATCTTAAACAATGCTCTTAATTAATCTGATGGTACAAAATATAAGTATTTTATTTCGTACAACTATAGTGGTCTTAGTGCCCTATTAAAAATAGAAAAGTGGTTAGAAATTAACCAACGCCTCCTATAACTGAAAGGCTCTACACATTTTCTTATAAGTAGTCCGATCTGACCACTATGAAGGTAAACCAGTTTACGAAAGAGCCGTTTAATAGAAAATCTAGTAAAAACAAGAAAGTGGTAGCAAATATATGTCTAAAAAATTGTTTAATTTTTTAATATGATTGGTTTGCCTTATTTACTTGTCAACCACCACAGATTCAATTCTCAAATATATATGATACATTTCTTTCAAATACTTTTGAAACCACTTTCCTATGTATGTCAATTTGGGATATTTCATGATGAATAGGAGGGCCATTTAGGTCTCAGTTGCCCAGTTCTACAGCAACGAACGAACTTATGAAATCACATCATATAAGAGCTCCCTGAAATGGAAGTGACCTTCATGTGATCCGGCTCAGGAGCTCTTCTCATCACCTAATATTTCTATAAGCACGACTACAAGTATAAACTTTCGTCAACCAGTGCTTCTGCTATTTCTATTGTTATATTGCTATAAACACAGTACTCTAGTCGCCTACGGGCATCATCTCAGACGAAGAAGTGGAGTGCCCGCTCCAAGGGCATGTCATATCACATCTCAGCCTAACTTTTGAAATAGAATTTGGGTTCATGAGTGCGATTGGTTTGCTTTTAAAATAATCTGCGCAGACTATTTGTAAAATCCCGTGTGGAGGCTTTCTCATACCTGCCAACGCTTCCGGATTTTCCGGAAGATTTTATTTTCATATTTAAAGTGGTAGTAAATATATACTATTTCTTCTTTTATAAATTTAATTTCTAAATGATTTTGATCACCACTATTCATACAAAAATTAAGCACATATATCAATATGCGTTACTATCATGGTTGTCAACTTAAGTTTTCTCAAATACAACGTATTTGTTTGCTTAAAATTGAAGTTTTAATTCCATTTTAATACCACTGGGAAAAATTATAATGGAAAGGATTAAAAGTTGGCAGGTATGCTTTCTGATGAAAAAATAGGGATCTGTCGGGTTTGGTTGACAGATTCGTATTTCAAATTTGGAATAACAATACGGTGTTTCTGTAATATTACTTATAGTATTATATAGTATAAAAACAATGCAAAGGAACGGTACAGTTTTAAGCAAAAATATAACCTTTGAAAATAGTGTGGGGTATTCATTATATTTTTTTAAGTCCTATATGTCATCCCTTCTCCGAAACATGAATCTGTCGACTTTGGCAATTGACAGATTTATGTTTGCGATGTGGCTCCAACGTTTTTAAACCTAGATTTTTTTGCCTAAAAATATCTAAACAAGCTTTTTAGACGTATTTCTAAAAAAAGGATGAAACTGTATTTAAGTAAATTTCAATTAACTGACATTATCCGTCTAAGATATTAAAGCGTAGAGGGTTAATGGTTTAATAATTCTTTGACGAAGATTGGCTATAGACTTACTCTTAAAAATTCCAAGTTTTCGTTAAATATTTACCGGTAAACTAAAGCACAAATTTTTCAAACAAATAGAAATTATATTAAACTGATATCAGAACTTAATTTCTTGACGTGAATCGGACACTGGTGTCCTTTTTATGTATTTTTTTCTGACCCTTTAATTACAAGTAAAAATGTATTTTGGTATTTAATTATAAAAAACAGTTCAATTATTACTAAAGAAATTGTTCGATTATCGGAGTGAAATTTGTACTGAAATATAAAATCCAAGAAAAGTAGTTTACTTTTTTTATCATTCATATTCAAAAATTTATTAATAATTGCTTTTGTAACTAAACGATATTTTAATAATGAATAGCTATTTCACTTAGATCTAAATAACTGCAAATAAGTGCAAATTCGAAAAATTATTGCTTGGAAGCGAGCTGTGTTCGTAAAAATTTACGTTTTAGAATAAAGCAGAAAGCCACACAGGTCATGCTGTATTTTATAAAATTAATTAAGAAAAATTCTAAATATAAAATTTTGCTCCTATTTTGATCTAAATTAATACAAAATAATGAAAAGATATAAAAAATATTTTTCATAAATATTTTGGGTCAAATTGTTAAGAACACGACAATTTATCTATCGGTAATATTATATATGCGTTATAATTTTTATACGTAAAGGGAGACATTTTTTTAATTCTTATTTATTAAAACATTACTTTACTTCTAGATAAAATATATTTTCTGAAACTGAAAAGTTCGAAGTAGTATAAGATTCTACATACAACATCTTTGTATATTATAGAATTAGCTGAAGTTTTAAAATTAAGAAGCACAATTTTTGTAACTGAAGAATTTCGAATGCATGAATTTTATTATTTTAATCAATACATTTTATCTCAACATCAAATGAAAGAAACAGAACTTGACACTTAAAGCAGCTAGAATAACTTTGAAGTAAAGAAATATAATAACATTTTCGATTAAGAAGTTAAAAATACTCTTTGCTAAATTGGGAAAGTAAGTCAAAAGTCTTATTGACAGGAACAAGATATCGAATTTCTTGAATTCAAGCTCACTGATCTTTGATAGATTGTAATTTCATACAAATTTAATCAAAGTTTAGAAGATTGCATCTATCTTTGGATCAAAGAAATAACTCTTCTAACTTAAATTGAAAAGAATGAAATGTCTTTGAAATTAAGTGCGTTAATTTAACTTTTATATTCATTTGAGGATCTTGTAGCTTGATATTTGAAGTAATCTTTTATTTTTTAAAATAAAATCCCTAAAATGTCATAACATACCTTAATGTCTAGGATATAAATGATTTAGGATGATATATGTTAGCACAGAGTTTTCAATTTCCCAAGATTTCAACTGGCCTTAAAAAATTTAATAGTGTTAATGAATTTACTTTAATTCTAACAGGAATTTCTTTTTATAATATATTATGAAGTCTATGACTACCACTTTAACATTAAGAAGTCGACAAGGGATATATTCTTATGCAAATATAATTTATTTTAAAATAAACATATTGAGGTGATCATAAATCCATTAACTGATCGAGGCTCAACTTCTTATTGTTATCACTTTAAAAAATGTCTAAGGGCTTTGCTAACCCTGATATGCCTTTTCTTCTCTTTTTATCACCCAATCTTAAGTTCTGTGATGAGAAACACTTTTTATGACAAATGAAAAGCACATCATGGGCTTAAGAAAGTATGTGCGCAGCGTCAAAAAGCGGACTAATATGCGATTTTTCTAAAATTTGATTTCTCAGGAGCTACTCAATCGATTTTGTTCTCTAATTTAGTATATTGCCTTGCAAAATTTAATAGTTTAAAGGGATGTGAAAACTTATGTATCTAACAACTCAATATTTTTCAAGCTGTTATTAAATAAAATGATAAAAAAAATAATAAATATTAACAGAAATGTACTTTTTGCATGAGATTCTTTGGATAAACGAATTTTATAATTGCGTGTAAAAGCTTTGCAATTTGCCTAAAAAGTTTTCGATATATGGCGAAATACGCAAAAACTAAAATTAATATTAAGGGGTCCAAGCTTTGGATCAAACTATGGGGTCCATATTTCGTACGGATTACAAATATTTTGGGAGACAGAAATTCAAATCCTTTGAAAAAAAGGCACGTTTATTGAGAGAAAGTACGTTTTTGTGTCTGATTTAATTAACTTCAAGTACCGTCTGCTCTAATTAATTAGCATACTTGAGGTCACCCTTTCGAGTCATTGAGATTGAGTCCTAGAACGTGAAGATCCGATCATTAGATCAAAAGTTATTCAGGGTGGCTGTTTTTTTTTTTACCCACTGTTAATCAAATTCTCCCAATAACCACTTTCCTCACTATATAGAGGTCTCGGGAATATATATATACGTTTATTTTATCGGATGTATACAGGGTGTCTCAGTTAAGCGTTTCAGAACTTCTAAGAGGGGTAGGAGGCATCCTGACGACTCGAAATCATATAGCAATGTGGGGTCGAAAATGCTTTCCTGAAGCGGTGACGTGCACAGAAGCACCATAAAGAAAAGAGACCGTAAGTGAAAAATCGCTATAATAATACATTGAGAAAATTATATGGCCTCCTCGGTCACCCGACCTATCATGGCTTGATTTCTGGAGTCATATAAAAACACTGGTTTATGAATTCTCTGTTGATAATGCTGGTTGCAAGAATCGCAGTAGCTGCCTACGAGATATGCCTGGAGTATTGCAGAATGTTCGAATGTCCATGCGCCGGAGAGGTGAGGTGTACATTGTAGCAGGTGGCAGAAACTTCGAGCACTTACTTTGGCCCATGTACCATATACTTTTTTCAATGTATTATCATAGCGATTTTTCACTTACGGTCTCTTTTCTTTATGGTGCTACTGTGTACGTCACCGCTACAGGAAAGCATTTCCGACCCCACATTGCTATATGATTTCGAGTCGTCAGGATGCCCCCTACCCCTCTTAGAAGTTCGGAAACGCTTAACTGAGACACCCTGTATACTCTTGTTTATATACACTATCCGGCCAAAAGTATCAGGACACCCAGTGGTATGGACTTAGAGCATCCTGAGGCACATATTAATATGATATTGGTCCCTATTTTGCATCGATGACAGCTTGCACACATCCGGGAAGACTTTCCTCCAATTTTTGATAGATGGCCATAGGAATTGACTTCAAAGCTTCCATCATAGCTGAAGTGAGTGCTTGCAATGAGCGTGGCCCATTTGACTGGCTACGCAATCTGCGCACTAATTCCTCCCGAAGGTGTTCCATGGGATTTGATCGGGGCTCTGAGAATGCAAATCCAGTTTTTGAACCCTTATTTTTTCAAACCATGCCTGTGCATGCATCGATGGAGCAGTTATCCTGCTGGAAGACAAATGGGCCGTACCCTAAATATTTCCAAAAAGTTGGGAGTCCAGCATTCAAGAAAGTTCACATACATCTCAGAGTTCATGTTTCCAACCACAGGAACTAAATCCTGGCCAAACCACGAGAAACACTCCCAAACCTTTATGCTTCCACCACCATAACATCCGGGTGTCCGAATACTTTTGGCCAGATAGTGTACATTGTATTTATATATTCTTCTCTTCTTCATCTTCTTTGTCAGCGCAACAGCCCCTTGCAGGTCTTCGCTACCTCAACATCTGACAAACGCCAGCGCCTCCTATCCATGGCAACTCCCTTCCAATTTCTAATCTTTAGGGTTTTCAAATCATTTTCGATGTCGTTGAGCCATCTAGTAGGAGGTCTGCCTCTGGGACGTGACCCCTCGGGGTTCTTAAAGGTGACTATTCTCATGGCGCTATTTTCAGAGCTTCTTCATAGATGGCCCAGCCATCTTAGTCTATTACTGCGAATTATTTTTGAAATTTGAGGCTGCTTGTAGAGTCGGTAGAGCTCGAAATTATATCTGGTTCGCCAGCATCCCTATTCTTGAATTGCGCCAAAGATGGCTCTGATGATCCTTCTTTCAAAGGTGTCTAGTGTCCTCTGTATATCTGAATTTAGGATATATTTATATATTATTCTGAGAAAATGAGAAAACTAGGGTTTAGCAAAAAATGTAGCTATGAATTGTTTTATCTCGTTTTTTACAAGGTGAAAGAAATAATTAGGTGTACCAGAAAGTTCTGACTGTGGAAGTACTTGCCTAATTTTACACTAATGCAAAATGTTTATAAAAGACAGAGATGTTGTATTTACCCTTTCACTCAATTGTATTGTTCTTGGTTAAAACCATACATCATACAAAGACTCCAACTAATATTGATTTCTGTAGTTTAGGAATTTTTTTTATTTGATATATTTCGATAATAATGCTTAATATACTTAGATTTCAATAAATAAGAATTAAAAGAGTTTTGTGCACCACTAGATACCAGTAATTTAAACAGGTAAATATAAGGTCGCATATGCGTATGCTTAAGTTTTTAGGTTCTAATTGTTTTGTTTAACACGTTCACGCCGGGGTGACCCACCGGTGGGTCACGGTAGATTGCCTCATCTTGGCAGCACACCGGTGTAAAAACTGGTAACAATAAATTTCATTTTTTAGTTTTTTTTTTCAGGAATAATAAAAATCCATAACAACCAATTGTTTTTAACTGATGCAATCTTTATATTGAATTGCTTCTTCGCCGTGATAAATTTCCTTACCGTGAATTGTTATTGTTGAGAATAGATTCCTCCCGAATATTATCTAATATTGAAATAGTTCTTCTACCAGTATTTTCACTTTTCCCGGCGTGAACGAGTTAAATAATATTTTTAATAAAGGAGAGACAAAATCTCTTAATACTCCGAATGAAGCAATTTAATTTTTTATTCCGTAGTTGTGGTTGCAATTTGGTTATTGGGAATATTTGTAATATTTTAACTCCCTCCTCCAAACACGCAACTATTACGGTAATGGCTGGAGTATTTAGTTAATAGCAGATTATTATAGTTCAACAGGTTTCTCTCTCACTTAAGCAATCACTAGTGTTTGGTTCCGTTGATTAAAGATGCCTGCTGCTATAATTTGAATATCTTAATCACTGTTATTGATGTTATATTATATTCCGAATATAATTTTAGCTTACGGGCATCAACAAGCATTGCATTTGCATAAATGTAACTATACAAAAATATCCTCTTCATTGCATTTCCTCAAGGTAATAATAACTGAAAAGAATATAAATAATTTAAAAATATTACTTTTTTCTCGATACAAATACAACACTCGTTTTTCAAAATGAAGTGAATAATTTTAACACTATGCGGTCCGCATATATTTAGTGATAATTTTAGCATGTAACCGGTTTCGTGTAACTTGCTCCGCTTTGTATAATAGTATTTTCTAGTGGTAGCGAAATTTAAGTTACTTTTAATTTAGTATTTTTCATTATAGGTAATTTTTTCACCACTAAACATCAAAAATTATAAGTATGATATAAAATGCAAAGTTAAAGCAACAAACTTCTGGTTACAATATTAAAAAGTAGGCGTAACTATCTTTCTTTAACGAATTTTACTATATAATTTGCTACCACTTTATTAAAACTATTCCAGAAAGTGGAGCACTTGGCATCCCTGTACTCTATTGTCCCTTAACAAAATGTAACATCAATATCAGGTTGTAACGCGCGATATCTATGCGCTGTCACCGGCCACTAACGTTTGGCTTGGACATGGCACCAACGTGTTGTCACCGGCTGATAGTGTATGGCTTGCGTATGGCACCACCGTGTTATCACCAGCAGTTAACGTTTGGTTTTCACGTGACAACACGTTGGTGTCACCGGACAGCATGTAAACTCTCTTTACACACATAGTATCCCCAAGAGATTTTGAGTGCGCTGATTGGCTTTCTTGGCAACGCCATCTGTGACGTATGGTTATTTCATTCTGCCATGCTTGTTATTTTCAGCATAGAGTGATTTTTATACTCCAGCTTTTGTGTACACACTTGAAAAGTCAGTTTTTTCAACAAACTGCCTTCTGCATTTAAAAATGAAGTAAAAAATATTTCCTCAAATACCATTACCCTTAGAAGCAATGCTCTAAATTTAGACGATTGCAACAAGTGGGTAATGGAATTTGAAACGAAATGGAAATACGAAATAGAAATGGAATACGAAATGGAATTCTAGAACTTCCAAAGCTCATGGACAAAGATTTGTTTGTAGGTAAATAACTAGTTTAGTTATTTTAAGAAAAATGTGTATTTAATTTTTATGGGAAATGCTTTTTTCGTTAAATTTATGATTATTACATGCATGAATTCTTATGAAGCTAATATCCCTCTAATTTATTGAATAACATTGAAATCGAATTTAATTGACTTGCTTAATTCTTATACTCACTATAAAATGAAAACTGAATAGTTTTTACTTGATATTTATTTAATTAAATTAATGTTCATCGAATTAAATTAATATTTTATTTATTTCTTGTGGATTACTAAAATTAAATTATAAAATTTTTAATTTCAAAATTTATTAGTGACGCCATCTATTACTATAAATTAAAACTAAGAGATCTGCATTATGCCTACCTATTTATAACTTATTTTTAATGTTTTTCTTTTTTATTTGTGAAATGTTTTATAATACCGAAAAACTATTGATTGACATCTAAGAAATCAAGCAATTGTCTTTTAAGATGCTTATTTTATTATCTTTTGATTGCATAATTCCCATCAAGATAAAAGTTAATGATAATGAATTCGCCATTGAATTAACACCACGACTATTAAAAGAATAAATTTTCGAAAATTCCCTCTTTTAATTCTAGTACATTTCGATTGGATTGTAAATATTTTTTTATTATTTAATTGCAGGAAATTATTTGTTTGTCAACACAGTGCGTTTATAAAAGTGCCGCAGGAGAAATGTAAAAGAAGTTTTTGAAAAATTCTAAAATTTTTTTGCTGAATTATAATTACATTTTTTTAACATTTTAGAATATTTTCCTCTAAGATATGATAAAATCTTATTCAAATAATCAACCATAATTTTAAAAATTTATTTATATACATTTTAAAATCTCATATAATAAATTCAAACTTAGCTGAGTGGTTCTGCAATCATACTTAATAAATTTAAGTAAGAGATTTTAATTTCTAAGTGCATAAGGATATTCACAATGCTATTCAATTTGAATATTAATCAATTCCTATATATATATATTACATAAAAGCTGGCTAATAAAACTTTAATTTGCGTTTAATAATTATTATTATACTAATTTGATGTTTTACCAAAACATGATTGTTTATCTTGCATTTACCTAAAATTTATAACAAAATATTAGCATAATAATTGAAGCAAATTAGATTTAAATAAATGTGTTATTATTAAAATAAAATTAATAACGCTGCTTAATTTTTTGAACGAAACTTTAACATTTGTAATAAAATTAATACGAGAAATATACTGGAACTGTTATTTATGATTGAGTTACAATTTGGGAACAAACTACGGAGAAATGTTATTGGGGAGGAGCTACAGAAAGACGTAACTGAAGGCAATGCCGAGAAAGCCAATCAGCTCTTTCAAAATATCTTGGGGATACTATGTGTGTAAAGAGAGTTTACATGCCACCGGACATGAAACAGTTGAAATGTTTTGCTTTATTCTACAAATCACATTTTCAGCATAGAAATGCGATAATGCGATTAATTTACGCAATGCTCAGGGCATTCAACGGATGGATAACGTTGAGTGCACTTATCGATAACACTCAGTAGGTTAGACTCAGTGCATTTTTATACAAGCAGGGGTGTTCGCACCATGGAAAAGAGAAAAAATTATAGCAAATATCAGTTCATATTTTAAGGAGAAATATACTATGTTTGACTAGCAAGACATATTAGCAGTCATAACATATACATGGAACAGCTTCGCATCTCTAAAAAATTAAACTGTGCACGCAGAATAAAATTCAGGTAAAAGCACCGTGTTTGTATGGTAATAATATTTCCGGTAAAAAAACAACATAATTTTAGGAATAAAACCATTTTTACTATTTGGTCATCCGGAATTTTTGTGCCGATTTTTGATTGATGGAGCTCCCAAAGTTCAGCCAAAAATATTCAAGTAATAGCAATATTTATATTATATTTTATATATATTTCTTGTTTTTTAAAAAAAGTGGATCATTAAGTTTCTTCATAACCACAAAGATTTGGAAAAATTATTGCATGCACAAAAATATGATGCATGCTAGAAGGATATTAACAAAATTAAAGTGGTTGCTAAGTTAGGATTATCTACCACTACCACTAGCTACCACTTGAATTACCTTTGAGGGATCCACCTTTCAAAAATTGACACGAACTTTCCAGAAGACATATACCAAGCATCTTGGTAATAACTATATTTAATTGTTAATTTTACCAAAGTCATTACCAATGCTCTTGAGTTAAAATTACCATGCTTTATGGTATTTTCATAGTGTTTGGTCAGAAATACAGTATTCTGGTAGTTTAGCCCATACTTTTTTTTCAGTGTAGTTAAGATTTTTTAATTATAACTGGGAAAAGCTTATTCTTAAATTTTAAATAAATCTAAAAATAAAATGGTTTTACAACCAGTTTTTTTCTCCTTACCTGGGCAAAAGTACAGGTACACGATACTAGTTAAGAATCTAGAATTGTAATTTCCTACTTTGCAGATAGAATGTTATCAATTCGATTCAAAAGACTCCTGTTGAGCTTTAAATGAAACGGTATAAACACACAAGGTTCTCATATAACACGTTACTTAAAATGCCGTTTAATATTCTTTGGAAATATTTATTACGAAAGCTGTAAATTTTTGAGAAGACGGTAAGTAGCTGATGTAAAAAACATTTGAAATAGAAGTTGAAACAAATTACAAAGAATGCACATTTTTGTCACCATAAATCATATTAACCCCTTAACGCGAAAATTTTTTGAAAAAAACCGGCGAAAAGAAAATCCATTTTTTAATGTAAAAAAGCACACTTTAGAGCATTGTCTTTTTTTTCGGTGGACAATTTTGCTATACTGCGCTTTTATTCCACGAAAAAGGCTATAGTATATTTTATTCTTGAATAAATAAGTGTTGTAGCTTACAATCCTATGTAAATGATAAATTTCAATAAAACGATTTTTTTTCTTAGCTTTCACATTGTTTTTTTCAATTCTCGATTATATTCGAGTGTGAAAAATTATAGCAGCATAAAATACAACGCCGCTCAAATTAACTCAAGTGTGCACAGTTTGGCCTGTTTAGCCAGATCGAATTAACTCGAGCGCACAAGTTAAGGAGTAAAAGCTGTTGGTAATTTCAACATAATTTAAGATTAAAACTCTAATTTAATAATAGATATAATAGCTGCCTCATATTTTTGTGAACTGTAGATTATGCCTACTTTTTCATTAAATATTTCTTATTTTAAATTTGACTTAATGTTCGACATCAATTTTTGCAAAATTATTAAAATCTTTATTTTTACATATTTTTCAGAATAAATCCATGCGAAATGTACAGAAATGATGAAAGTAAACAATATCAAGATTATATATAGTGTATAGCAAGTTCATTAAAAAAAATATTTGTATGTTCCTTTATTCAGATAGCTTAGACCTTAAATAATTTGAAAAATTCCTTAACCAGCAGAGCTTAATAAGAAGAACATCGATATAGAGGGCAGAAACATGGACCAAAATAATATCCACTGCATTATATTTTTTATTTTATCTACTTTATTTGAATACACAAATAACAACGACATATCAAATAGCATGTTTTTGTCATTTCGGAAATTACGCTTCTATGTTTACTGAAATATAATACGATGCTCTTCGAAAATTGTTTAGAAGCTTTGGAATGGTTTTAATATAGAGCTTAGCATCAAGATGGAAAAAAAATTCTACTTCATTTCATGGCATATGTTTATTTTCGAGTCATTTTTGGAATAAATGGCTTTTGGGCGATCAATCATTTTATTTATTTCCCTATTTCTTGTACTCGAGGCGAGAAAGAAGTGATAAAAAGTCAAATTTATCATGACGTAAACATTTCCGGAAATTTCCTCTAACATACGTATATGAAGTGAGATTGCTCGATCTTAACAAAGCACTTTATAAATCGAAATGAAACGCAAGTTTTGGCGTTAAAATTGAAAAAAAAAAATTTCTCTTTTCCATATCGACTTTATGCTGTTCTCAAAGGATCCATTTCCTTTTAAGTTTTTAAAAATTGATTCTACAAATCGCATATTTATTATTTCTTATGCATCTGCACCTTATTTGCAATGCAATATGTTTTTCGTTGAGCACTGCATTAATTTGATCTTGAAGTTTTGCATAAAACAATGATGTTCTGAAGCTTTCTTGAAAATCAGCAAATGAATGGATGTGTTCGTTGCTGAAAATTTGAATATGAATGAATGTTTAAGGTGAATGATTTACTTTCGATAGTTCAGAATTTATATTAGATAGCTTTTCAGGATTACGTAGCTTTTCATGTTACGTTTCATGATTACGTACGATTTTCTGATTACGTAAATTTTGATCGCAGATGATGATTAATAGCGAATAACATGTTATGAAGTTACCATAGTTTACGATTATTATCGTATAGTTGCCAACTTTTTCGTATTTCTCTATGTTTTAATTATTTATTTTTTTACTGTTATAAGCCAAAAGCTTCAAAAATTGATTCGTGTTTAAATAAACTTGATTCAAAATTGATTTTACCTCAACTACAAACAAAATAAATGAACCATTTAAGAAAAGCCCATGGTATCGCCTGGCGAAGGCAACAGGTTCAACCCTAGTGTATCTTTCGTGCTGTCCCTCTTTCGACATGTGCTGCCTGTACTTCTACTTGAGAAATGCTTTGCAACACACAAGCCAGCTTATGTAGGTGTACCAATAAAATATTTTTTTTCTTCCCAATCTGCAGTTTGGAAACATGAAAATTATTTTCCTTTATTTGCAATATATTGATTTAAATGTACCGTTTTCACTAAATAAGTATTACCAATATAGGCAAATAATCCTATGTTAAAATAAATAATTTTAGGCTTAAATAAATGTTTATTTATTGTACCAAATGTGAAATAACTGAGCAATTAGGATATTTTAAAAAAAAACGAGATTATATTTATTTTGTTTATACATTTATTATTTTTTTTCGTTCGATAAATAAAAATAAGGCAAGAAAAAATAAATGGAAAATGGCTAACTTTATAAATCCTGGAGCTGTGGGCACAGAACTGCCGGGGCAACGCCTCCTATAACTTCAAGCCTCCACACACTTTTTTGAAGGTAGTCCGATCAGACTACTATGAAGGTAAACCAATTAGCGAAAGAAACATGTAATATTCGATCTATAAAAAATTAGAAAGTGGTAGCAAATATATGTCTAAAACTTTGTTTAATTTATGAATATAATTAGCTTATTTTATTTACTTGTCTACCACTACAGATTCAATTCTCAAATATATATGATAAATTTCTCTCAAGTACTTTTAAACTGGGGCCTCCCTGGCCGAGCGGTATCGCCGGTCCAAACGCTCTGTTGAGCGTGGAGGTAGCGGGTTCGAATCCCGCCGTAACCCTGGATGTATTCTTTGTGATGTCTTTCACTGTATTGTTCTATCTGTATTTCCTACTTAACAATGACTTAAAAGCCTATATTGAGCACACAAGTCAGCAAATGTATGTAATTTCAATAAACCAAACCAAACTTTTAAACTAGAATTTGGGTTCATGCGCACAAGTGGTTCGCTTTTTAAATAATTTGCGCAGACTACTTATAAGAAACCGTGTGGAGGCTTTCTGATGTAGGAGGTGATGGTCGGGGGTGCACCACTGGTCGAAATTTTAAACCAAATGTATCTATTGTTTATTTACAAATTGATTTTATGTTATTGATTACATGGTTAAATTATGATAAAATAGTAAGTTGAAGGCATTTAAGTTTTTGTTAACTCATATATATCATAACATTTTAAAAACCTCAGAATTGTGGAGGCTTTAAGCCCCGGCCTCTCAAATTTTGCGATAAATTAGGCCTGCATGGAGATGCTAAGTGCCAGAAAAATATTAAAAGTCAACTTACTCCAATAATAAAAATAGCTTATCTATTCATTCTATAACAAAGCTCCCCAAAAGTTTAATTTTTCTCAATATTTAAGCCCTTGATTACATTCGAACTATAATATTTTTGAAAATAAATTATGAAAAAATACAAATTAAAAATGAAATTTTTTTTCC
Organism: Parasteatoda tepidariorum; assembly: GCF_982258835.1. Lineage (NCBI taxonomy): Eukaryota > Metazoa > Arthropoda > Arachnida > Araneae > Theridiidae > Parasteatoda > Parasteatoda tepidariorum. Next base: position 37,693,601 of record NC_141766.1, read on the forward strand.
ACAATAATAATTGTTTATTTTTTCTTCAAGAATCAAATACATTTATTTTAGTGAGAAAAATTACAATACTAAATTTAAAAAGATGATAAGTAATTAATGAGGAATATTTTCACATTTTTAAGATGCATAAAAGTATGTATGCAGCTAACTCAATTTTAGATATAACCAAGAAATATGAAGCAAATATAGTTAATGTACAACCCTTTCCATCAATATTTCGTTTAAAAAATATTTTATCAACGTGCAGTAAAAAACAACACCTGAAATTGAGGCTTCAAAATTCGCAAATTCACCTTTGTTTTATCAGGAAGCTTTAGAACTTACAAAAATCAAATACATCATCTGGCCGAAAGTGTCATGTTTGACACATCTGAGCTTAATCTTTGTCATGGCAAATTTGATCAAGATTCATTGCAACAAGAATTACCGGGACATCTTTTTTACTAAGGTTTTCTTGAAAGACAAGCTTTAAAAATAAAATGAGAAATATATGTGGACAGGATATTAACAGCTTTCTGACTTAAATTCTAACTAAAGTTAGCAAAGAGATGAACTTATAAATTTGATTATAATTAATAGAATATATTATTAGATTACAAAATATTACATGCCCAGGAGGAAACATATATTGTATAAATAAATGTATGCTCCTCAGAATAAAAAAAATTGTGAACACCTGAATAATGAACGCTTCTTGGTCTAATGATAGGATTTTCACATATTATGACTTAATCTTTTAGATTCGAAGATCAATCCTTAATTATAATTAGTACAAATGGTATTTAAGTTTATGAAATGAAACGCAAAAATATACTTTTGTTCTGAGAAAACAGGTCATTTTTTAGACGAGTTCCGATTTTTAATCTTCAGAATTTGTGGTATAGTCTTCATCTGGGAAATATGCTCAGAATAGTTTGGTCAGGAGAGTGATTGAAAGCTTGGACTCCTGAATTTTGATTTTAATTTTTGCATTTCTTGCTGTATTTTAAGAACTTATTAAAAAAAATCACAAAATAAAATTGCTCTCTATCTAAAATTCATTCATTTAAATATAATTACATTAAAAAAATTAATAACTATTTTTTATCAATTTAAAGAATGTTATTTTACATGAATATAAAATTTGAGCGAAATCAATTTAGAGAATGTTACTTTACATGACTGTAAAATTTGAGCGAAATCAATTTAAATAGTTTCTGACTAATCAAATTTTTAAAAATCATGTATTTAAAATGTTAAGAAGTGCAGCAAATGTTGCATATCTTTAATATTTGTTCCATTTTAAAACATATATAGACATGCTTAAAATAAAATAGCATTTTTTTTATAATTTTCTATATTTAAATAAAATATGAAATATTTCATTAAAAGTTTGAGGGAATTATAATAACAAGTCCCATTTTTATTTCGCTCAAATGAATGACTTTTAGAAAAAACACCACACTTCTCATGTTGGTTATGATATGGTTATTTATTAGTTAATCTATTATTTTGTCAAATAAATTTTATTTTTATCTAAAGAAAATTTTGCAAAAGCTAAAGAAATACCTAGAAATATTATTAAGGTAGAGTTTGATTAAAAAAGTGTCACAGTGACAAAAAAGTCACTTAATTCTTTCTATCATGAATTTGTTCAAACATATATGTTGCAAACATAAATGCTGCAAAAAGGCTAATTATACATCTAATAGCGGTATCGAATTGCAATAAGACATTTTCATTATCTAACTGTAACAATGCCAAAATAAATTAAAAATTTCAAAACGCAACTGTTCGCAAACAACTAATGCTAACCAAAAAGCTATAATCTATCAACAGACTTTTTTCCCAAGAGAAATTTCTGGAAAACCCTTCCTCAATTTAACTTTTGTAAAAGAAAATCTAATTATTTAACATCTCATAGCATCATAGAATTGTAATAAGATGATTTCATTATAATCTAACTGTAACTATATTAATCAAAGTTAAAAATTTTAATAAGCAATAGCTCTCAAACAAATAATACCAACCAAAAAGATATAATCTTTCGATAGATTTTCCCTAGAGCAATTTCTAGGAAATTCGTTCTCTACCTAACTGTTACAAAAAAGCTTATTATGGAAAATCTAATAGTGCTATGGAATTTCAATAAGATGATTTCATTATGTAACTGAAACAATAATAACAAAAATTACACATTTCAATAAGCAACCAACAGTACTCAAACAACTAATAACATCCAAAAAGTTAAAATGTATTAACAAATTTTTTTCTCAAGAGCAATTTCTAGGAAATTTGTTCTCAACCTAACTGTTACAAAAAAGCTAATTATGGAACATCTAATAGTGATATAGAGTTGCAATAAGATGATTTCATTATATAACTGAAACAATACTAATAAAAATGAAACATTTCAATAAGCAACCAACAGTACTCAAACAACTAATAACATCCAAATAGCTAAAATGTATTAACAGATCTTTTTTCTCAAGAGCAATTTCTAGGAAATTTGTTCTCAACCTAACAGTTACAAAAAAGCTAATTATGGAACATCTAATAGTGCTATAGAATTGCAATTAGATCTTCTAACTCCTTGCTTTCATCATCCAAAATCTAATCACTTGAGAAGAATGTTAAACAAAGATCCTTCTAAAGTGATTGTCCAAGTACTAGGATTTAATCAACAAAAAGAAATAAGGGTCTTACATATTAGTTCGAGTTAGATAGATTATTGGCCAATACAATCCAAATCCTTTCTCATGGTTATCTTAGTAGTCGAAAGGGTATTAACTGAGATTTTAGTGGTTGGTATTTATTCATTGAATGTGTGATAAGCTGGCTTTCATTGGCAATATAAGTTCTATTCAATGGCTGATGTAATCTTCAAAGTTAAAGTAAGAACACAGTTTAGGTCCTCGGAGAAAGCTCATCCTCAATTACGTGACTATTAGGGAGAGGAACGAAGTTCTAGAATTCTCTATAGAACTGTCTATGATGCGCAATTCATTTTATTTCTTTTCTTCACCTTTGGATTGGGAAGCATTTTTTTTCTAGATAGATCCTTTTAAAGTGATATAAACTACATTATTTAGGAAGAAAGGTTAAAGAAATGTACTGGAAAGGTTTATGAAGGTTATTTCTATTAAGTGATATATTTTAATTCGAATATTTATTTAAAAAACTTTCGGTTAGGGTAATGGGTGGAGAAAATTTTGTCAAAAAATTAAAAAAGGAACTCAAAACAGAGTCACTAATTTCCGAAAAAATTCGAATCTTGACAATAAGAGCATTCTGTACCTTTTTTTCGTAAAACATAAACAATATAAGATTAATACTATTTATTAAAAGTTATGAGATTCGCCGAATCTGGGCTGCAGTCTCTTTTAGAAAATAAACCAAACGATTTTACCTCTTGTAAGGAAGATATTGACCCCTTGGGGACGGGTGATTCAGAAAAGCATTCGTACAAAATCAGGATCAGGACGTAATTAAATAAAAAACGGTAACTTAAATGTAGTCGTTTCTAATTTGACAGACTTACTTTGCTTTTATTTTAATTATTGCTAGTTTAATCATATATATAGTCAATGTTAATTCAAAGTATAACTAAATAGTTTTATTTTGAGCAAAGTAATGGTGAATTAAATGAATCAAACAATTATAACTCCGTCCACAAATAAACTGCTAAAGAATTACTTTGATTACCTGTTTTATCTTTTTACCCTGGTTGATACGGTTTTATGCTGGCACGTATTTGTGACAATCGGCGCGAAAAGTTTAATGTTTTTGAGAACTAACTATTTTTGTCACCAGACAATGATCAGGCCAGTTTCTGTGTGTACCTCTTTTGTTTAAGTTTACGGATACATAAATGCCATTTATGGAGCATGTCACTTTTTCAAAATGATAATGACTGGTTACTCAAATCTTTTATTGTTCGCACCTACAATTGGAAAAACTGAATATCAACCAACCTATTAATTAGATAAAATTATATATCTTGTAACAGTTATCTTTCTCTGAAATCAAGGACTTAATTAAGTAAAATTTATTTTTGAGTAAAATTAATGGCCGATGGAAGAAAATTTCCATTTAATTTATATGCAAACTTGCTGCTACGTTTTTAAATGGTTAATGGGTTGGGTAATGGATTTAAAATTCACATGGGTAATGGTAAATGGGTAAAAAATTTAAAATTCATAACTTTTTTTAAACAGGAGCATTTTAACGAACAGGATATGAATAATAAAGCGCATAAAAAGGAGGAAATACATTTTTAAAAAATGAGAAGAAGATTTTAGATTACAATATGGTTATGATTTTCTAAAAGTATGACTGCAAAACTACTTCTTCAAAAAATTACATTAGTAGAAATATACAATTTTTCTCTAATGTAGAAGTCGTGCAATTGAAATCTTTCTATAATTTATTTCAAAATGATGTTTTAAACTCAATTCTCTTTCATTTCAAATAATAGCCTAATTTCCAGATGTAATTTTGGCGCATGTTCAATTCCTTTTCATCTTAAATTACGATTCGAAGCCTTGTAAGTTTGTTTCTCGAAGTTTTCGAATAAATCTCAAAAATATATTTCCATTCCTCTCTAACAACGTTTTCATTCCTTGGTGATAAAAGAAAGTTTAATTTTATTCTTTAAAAGTGGTTGTTAGAAAGTAGCTCTCGATTCGCCATTTAACATTGCAATCGAAAGAAATAAATTAAATTTTGTCTCATGTTTTCCATTTCTTAAAAGAGCGATTTTTTAACAAATAGTGCTTCAAAGATTTATTATTCTTTCTTCATATTTGCCTGCTTTTTGAGAGATAATAATGACACGAAAGATGGAATAAAAAGAAAGATGTCTCATCATCACATTTATTTCTGCATTTTGTTTCTGGATGAATGCTTTAAGTTTAAAATAAATTATCCATTTAAAAAGAGTGAGATGGGAAAATGGCTTTGTTTTGATATGGAATCGTATTTCTGTTAAACGAAAATATGCATTTTTACTTCAAAATTGTAAAAGAAAATATTTTCTATTTTTTTACTTATATTTTTGCAGCATTTAGGTCTTAATAATTTGCCATGAATTTGTAAAATAAAAGTGGTTTTAATATCTTATTATTTTGAAAAATATAATCAAAGATTGCATATATTTATGTGGTGACAATAATTCTGCTATTTGAAGAAAAAAATCTTGATAACCCCTCAAAATTTGACTATATTCCATAAAAACTTGGCTCTTGAATGCAAAGAAAGCTGGAATTTCTTAATCAGTGTTGTTCTAATCGGCAGTATTTCGCTATGCATTTTTTTATGTCTTAATCACCCATGATTATTTCAAAACTTAATATTATATCTTAACTGTTTTATTTCTTAGTCATTCCAAACAAGCATATCGAGCATTTCATTAAAATTTGTTGTTGCTAGTTTTGAAAGTTGCATAAAATGTTTAAATTCAGCACTTCTTTAAAACTTTATGTAAAACTGTTTTGTTTGAAATTTATGTTTTGTTTTATTATGTTTTGTTTTGTTTATGTTTTGCCCAAATGTAATAAATGTAACCCTGTATATTAGCTAAAGTTTGTACCACGTAGTACCAGTTTAAAATTTGCAAGGTTTGTGAATTTTTAGATCATTTATTAGTATGTATATTAAAAATAGAAATTTAAAATTTTCCAAGAAATGCTTTTATAACTTGAAGACAATAGACAAAATATTGTTGCATTATATCGATTAAAACAAAATTAACTACAAATGATTTTATTGAATTTCACATAGAAAAACTGATAATATATTTTAAAACACAGGACTGCCAACTTTCTACTCTTCTTGCAAAAATTTATTCCAGCTGTAGCTACGTTTATGTTTTAATGTATTATTCTTTATTCGTTTAAGCCTTTTTCAGCACTACTACATATAAATGATTTAAAAGTTCATATGCAACGCAACTTTATTAAATACAACTTTTTTTTTAAATTATTCACCCGGTTTATATATTTAAAATTTGTTTTTCTTACATAACCAAAACCTATTTTAACTTGTTGCCAATATTTCCTTACCTATTAATTTTAAATTATTTTGGCAATTTTACAGCTTAGTTAAATAAACAGAGCTAAAAAGATTATTAAATATTTTCTTTGAGTGCCTTGAAAATATTTTTTAACATTGATTTATTGCAGATAAGTATACGATGAACGCAATTCTAGTGGCCTTTATAGATTAAATTTTTGATTAAGATCTTCTGCAAGCAAAAGGGTTAAAGAAAAATTGAATAATGCTATTAATTTTTTATGGGGTACAGTAATCACTATTTTTTTTAAAAATTTATTTTTGTTAATTTAACTGTTTCAATTTATTAATATATTTTTTATGATATTATGAAATAAAGTTAATTTGAGAATGCCTTCTGATTTCTTGATAAGATTTTTACATGCTGCTTTGAGTAACTTATCTAATATTTATTTAGTGAAGAAAATTATTTATTCTAAGAAAAATTACTTATATGAAAACAAAATTGATAGTGCATATTTTCTTACGCTAAGTGAATGTTTTTTTTTTTCACTTTGCCACATAACTCATTCAGGGCTGACAGCAAGACAAAGAAGAGGAAAAAGTGATAGTAAAAACATACCATTTATGGCTGGTTTTCGGTAGGATTATTATAAGCTCTTACTATTCATAACTATAAGCTATTCAACATTATTTGCTTTTTCGAGGGTAAATACACAGACATAAATTTATGTTCCCTCACAGAAATTAAAGGTATTTTTGAGGTTTATTTGAGGTTGTTTTGAGGTACTTGAAATTTATTCCAAGTCGATTTAAAAAAAAACCTTAAAAGATCAGCCTCCAAGGTGTATAATCAAAGCGCATGAAGTTATTTTCGGTTGCTGGAAATCTACTTTAGAGCAACTAGCTTAAGAAGGTTGTTTCTGAGGTGCAAGGATTATTTTTTTTCTGCACTTAAAGAAAATACGTGTTTTTGAGGTGTGAATAATTTCACCCGAGGAAAACTTAAATTAATTTTTCGTTATATATGAAGTTGATTTTGTGAGGTGTAAAGGAGATTGAAATTGAGGTTTATTAATGAAGTTATTTTTTTGGTACGAAACATAACCTCATTTTCTACCTCAGGTGTATTTGTTTACATCTACCAACTTCAAATATACCTTATTTTTTTAAAGAGTTATAACTACTGGAAAAATCCACTATTATAAGTCCCACAATGGACTGATAGTAAAGACACGGCTCCCAGTAGAACACCGAAGTCAAGCATCATTGGCTGCGATCAGTAAGCGGGTGGGTGACCACTTTGATCAGCCTATGTAGGGACCAAGGGTGCGCGGTATCGGTCCTCAGTAAACTGTTCTATCGTTAAGTGCTCGACTTCGCGTTCAGGTTGCCGGGCAAAGCAGGGGAGCCATCCCCTTTGCAGAGGATCAAAATTGAGATGGCACATCTTCGGATCATTCTCAGGGAAATAAGTGTTAAACACAGAACAACAGAAATGGATGGCACAAGTGACTAAAAAGGTAAAAAGTTGTGATAAGGAAAATGAAAAAATTTGCTAAAGAGATAAAAATTAACAAGTTTTTTCTATCACACTTCTTTCAGTTTATTACTGAAGGTTAACTCAAAGGATTTCTTTTTTTCGTTTTAAATGAAGATAATTAACGAGTAGGTCATGTGGTAGTTACGCAAAATTATGTAAAAATACTGTATTGCAAATTTTAAGTGACCGAGTTCTTCCATTAGTTCAAACCGCATTTTTAAGACTCAGAACGCAGAGGGTTAAAATATGAACAAAATAAAGTAAAACTGAGAATGCATATTTCATTTTATTTTATAACCGTCGTTGAACAGCTGACCCAATTTTTGGGTTTAGGACAACTAATATTCAAATTGTAATTTTGAACCTAATCCGGAAGACAAGGGAATTTCTGGTTCAAGTATTGGGTGAAATTTGCCTTCGTGGAAAACTTTTTGATGGAACTAACCGGCATTTGCATTATTTGGAGATGAACACCACGAAAACCTCCCACTGTCAGACAGGCGGTAAGTGGACTTTAACCCATGATCCACTGATGATATTTTACGTCAGCACTGTTTCCCGTGCGAGCCGGGAGTGGAATTCGTATCGACCAGCCATCGCTGGGATTCGAACCCAGTTCACCTCATTGGAAGGCGAACTCTTTATCCCCTAAACCATCATGACTCTGAGCATACTTTTTAAATATATATGTATACATACATATATAATAATATATAAACTAATGTTGAATAAAGAATGTTAAAAAGGAGGAAAATATAAAAAAAAATTCAGTGAAATAAGGGTTTTTTCTTTTCTCATTTTTTCCACAAATCTCTTCAAATTATAACTCAACTGACTTGCTGTCTACTATCATCATGATGTAGCACATAGACCTATAACTAAGCAAAAAGCGTGGCATATAACGCTACAATAGACCTTTTTAGGCAAGATATTTTAATTTTTTTTCTTGTCATCATGTGATATAGACTCAGTATGGCAACAATAGAAAGTTTTTATATCCACTACATGTGAAAAGATTTATAAAGGAGAATAGAATAAAATATTGATATTTTTTGGTAAAAAAATATGCTAGCATTTTTTTTGTTACCATGATAAAAAATATTACAGCGAAACATGCTTACCTTTAAAAAACCGTTCGATTTTATTGACTCTATAGACACGTCATTCGCTGAAGAGAAAAAATGTTATTTCGAAGTCAAAACACGTAAGAGATGTTTTCTTAACGGATAAAAATTGTGATAATATTAAAATTATTTTTACATTGGTTTTAAATATCTTTATATTGATAAACAAAACTGATCGCTTCCTATATTTAGAGTATCATCATTATTATTATTTATTAATATATTTATTTCCTCCAAAATTAGAATTATTTTTTAAATAATAGTAAAAAACACTTTGATGAAAAATAACATATTGATAAAAAGAAAATAATAAAATCCTTGGGCTTATTTTTAGATCTTTATTTTAAAAGAAAACTGTACTTTTTTAAGTAAACTTTATTTAAATATTTTTATATTGATAAGCAAAATTGTTTGTTTCCTATATTTATAGTATTGTTATTATTTATTAATATATTTATTTTCTCGAAAGTTTGAGTTATTTTTTTAAATAATAATATAAAACTCCTTAATGTAAAATAGCATATTGATGAAAAGAAAATAATAGAAACATTGGACATGTTTTTAGTTCTTTATTTTAAAAAACTCTATTTAAGTACAAGTTGCTTGTCCTAAAAATAAGAAAAGGGGGTTACCAGAACTCTTTGATTAGTACTTATATTAAGGAAACAAGATGTTCGTACTAAGTAAAAAACACATGATGTTTGTAATTTGGATTTTAAATTATGTAATTGTTATTCTTCTTTTATTGAAAGTTATAACTTACAGAAAAAATAATTCACTTACTTTAAGCATGAAATTCCAATCTCTTGAGTTAATAAAAAGGAATTTAATAACGGAGTAAAAGAAGTTTTGAGATAAATGAACTATTAAAGTGTTGCAAATCTATATAAGATGTGACTCCGATGTGATTTAATCTCGAAGGCGCAATGACATATAGTAGTGTAATGCGGTACATAAGTTTTGTTTTTGAATATTTCTTAGCAATAACTATTATTTTTTGCAGAGTCAAAAAGCAATAATAATAATTTGTTTTAAAAATTGCTTGTTATAACACATATTTTATAATACATATGTTATATAATACATATTTTATAATACATATTTCATAATATATATTTCATAATACATATTTTATAATACATATGTTATATAATACATATTTTATAAAACATTATTTGTCAGGATTGAGAATGAATTTTTGGACAGCATACTCACGTGCCAGCGTCTATTTCGAACGTATTTTCGCAAAAACAACAACCATAGCTTAACTTGCTGATGTTTCTCAGATAGGTTGGAACATTTTTAACATTTGTGAACATCACCCTCACATACCAATGCCTTTTTCGACCGTATTTTAACAAAAACAACAATCACAGCTTAACTGGCAGATGTCTCACAGATAGGTTGGGGCGTTTTTAAATGAAATTGTCTGTTATTTTAGTATTTCACACCTGAAACTTACTTTAAAACACAATAAATTCTAGTGAATCATCTATTTAAAGTTAAAATTCTATTGTACAGTCCGCAAAAAAAAAAGATATCACCCTGAATAACTTTCGTTCTAATGATCCGATTTTCACGAACTAAGTGTCAATCTTAATGGTTCCTGGGGGTGACCTCAAATATGCTAATTAATTAGTGCTAACTATTAATTAAGTTACGAAATCAGACACAAAAACGTACTTTCTCTGAATAAACATATATTTTTTTTTACATATTTGGAATCTAGACACTTGAATTAGGGGGGGTAGACAAAATTTTGAAACAATTGGGTCGTAAATTGGGTTGCAATAAAGGTTTATATATTTGGCGATAGTCCAGAAAACCGCCAAAAAAAGTCGCCTGCGCAAATAAATATTTTAAGATAACCCTTGACTGATTCAAAAGAGAAACGCTTAATTTTACTAGGTTGCTAGGCAACCAATTTCTGACTGTAAAAAAATTGAAATAATGTTTTGTGATTGCTCTGAGAGGTTTAATTAATAGTTAATAGAAAACACCTCGAAGTTTCTAGGCAATAGACAATTTTTAAGTTCATTTATGTCCAAAAAGCAAAAAAAAATAAATAAATAAATAAAATAAAAAATTATTTTAATCTCTTTGGAAAAGAAAATTTGAATCGATTTATAAGTTTTCAGAATTTAAATACATGAACTTTTTATCTGATATTATTTAGATTATGCTATTTTTGCTATGTTTATTCGAGGATTTCATACTAAAATCAAATTAACATAACTTATAATAGCTATATACAAAATTTTAGGGATAATGATTTTTACAGCTTTAATCGAGTCTTCTAGGCATGAAAGTTTGAAGAAAAAAAAAGTGCATGAAAAATAAAATGTAGATTGTATAGTAATTCTAATGCACATTCACAAGGTTTTCTGTAATTTACGATTTCTTTTTTCTATAACTCAATGAATTGCTGAATGTTTAGTGGCATTTTAAAAACATTGAAATATGTTATGTTTAAGAATAAGATATTGAAATAATATGTTGCATATTGTATGATTCATTGTTTAAAAAATTGCTTCATTTTGCTAGATATTTACGTTACATGGTTTTCTTTGGATAAAGATGATTAGCAAATAGCATCCACATGTTTCGATACATTCTGAAACTTACGTTCGCAAATTCACCATAAAATGTCGCACAGCATATTCTTCAATTACGATAAGCTACATTTACCACCAAATACTGCTAATATGATTATTTTTGTTATATATATATATATATATATATATATATATATATATATATATATATATATATATATATATATATATATATATATATATATATATATATATAATCTGATATGATACTCTCTTTTTAAACAGAGCTCGTAAGGCCCTTAAGATACTGAAATGGGGGCACGAAAACTTAAAAGATTTTTTTTTTCCTAATGCCCGCCTGATTTAACATCAGTCAATTCAGGCATCTACAGGGCGACAGATATCGGTGTGGCCTAAGGATTCCTAACGAGCATCAAACATTCTCAAAATTAAGTGTTCATTCACTGGAAAATTTAGTGTTTATTCAATTTAAGAACTGTTCCTTCACTTGGTTATCTTACTACTTATTATTTAAACCACCAAAAGCTTAAAACAATATTATGTAAGTTATCTAAATTTTTTTTACATAATTTGCATTTAATAACAAATATGTCGACATGCATTTAATAACAAATACGTCATTTAGCTAAAATTAAAAATTTTGAAATTTTTATGATTTTTTTTTAAAGACAAGCTAAGCTTAAGTATTCCTTCACTGGTTAGTTTACCCTATAAGATTTTGAGAAATTTGCGATGTTGTGAGAGATGCTTAAAAATGTTGACTGCGTATTTTTATTAATATTTATAAAATATATATTCAAGAAATTGATGAATAATTTATTCCAAATTTATTCATTCGTATGTGTATTATTGAAATTTTATCAGTTATTGAGAAAATAAAAAAAAATAAAAATCACATTAAAGAAGCACAATCTGTTGTATAATCATATTCTATCAGAAGCATGCTTTTATAAAACTCCACATTCTCTGAATAAAATGTATTTTATTCAATAAAATGTTTTATTCAAATTTCTTTACTAAATTGCAAATAGAATTTTAGACGACTAAAGAAGAAACATCGTATTTTATAGCTTAAAAAAATAAAAATGAAAAGATAAGCAAACGATTATTAGCGAAAAAAATATGAATGAAATTTTATGCTAAGCGCGCGAAGTCAAGTTCCTCGCAAGTTTATCACATTTTAATATTAATCGCTCCATTTAATCATTTCTTCATTGTCGCCAAATTATTTTTTTAAAAATAATTAATTTTAATTTTTCTCAGCTTCTAATAAATAAAAACAGTTGAAACTTTAGATTTTTCAATTGAAAAATATGTAGATTAATATGGTATAAAAAAATTCATACCTTATAATTCAAAAATTTTTCATCCTTAATTTAATTAAATAATAAAAAATAATTAACAATTATTAAAAATTATTTTTTTCGTGAAATTATCTTTGGGTAAATGAGTTTTATGACTGGGTGAAATTTTCTTCGAATTGCTTTATTAGTTTTTAAAATATGACTAAAAACGTAAAAAGTGAAATTAACATTAAGGGGTACGAACTTTGAATCGCTCTCCTGACCAAACTATGGGGACCATATTTCCCAGATTGCGGCTACCCCCTATATTTTGAAGGTTAAGAATCCAAATATGTAAGAAAAAATATATGTTTATTCAGAGAAAGTACGTTTTTGTGTCTGATTTCGTAACTTAATTAATAGTTAACACTAATTAATTAGCATATTTGAGGTCACCCCCAGGAACCATTAAGATTAACACTTAGTTCGTGAAAATCCGATCATTAGAACGAAAATTATTCCGGGTGATATCTTTTTTTTTTTGCCGACTGTACTTCGCGCATCAAAGTTAAGCAATTGATTTAAAGAGTTAGAACTTAGTCGATTTTGTAAAGACATGTATTACATATTTTCCGTTGTCTTTCTAAAAAAAACCGAAATAAAAAAAAAGAAAACAAATTTTATTTTTTATTTCGTAAATATGTTCTCAGGAAAGAAAATAATCATCACTTAAGAAGTCATTTTATTTCAAGTGGCAGGGAATAGAAACAATAACACAGATGAACAATAAAAATAGAAAATAGCAAAAGACCGAAGTCATCTTCCCAAAAGCTCTTTTGCACGCTAATATCTTGCGGTCTCCGAGTCAAGTCCGTGGAGCCTCCTACAGCAATGAAGATGCTCTCTATTCATTGGTGCTCCAGAGCCACACAGTTGACACTGAGAGTGGTCATAAATACCTATACGATGCAGGTGTTCTCCTAGACAATCATGACCTGTTAGGAGTCAAAAGGTGGCTACTGCATCTCGGCGAGGCTTATCTGGCACTGCCTTAATATCTGTCTCACTCCAGTTCTTATTCCTTATGCTTTCACGTAGGTCAGCAGAGGCATACATTTTCATTATGTTTTTTATATGTAGTTTTATGGAATGGTATGACAATCCAGAGCAACTTGGTTGAAGGATTTGTGTTCCCTTGCTAGCAAGAAAATCAGCTTGCTCGTTATCATAGATGTTACAATGACTGGGAATCCACTGGATGACTACTCTTTTGTTTTTTAGTGCCCAAAGCCTGATATGTCTCCGACTCTGAAGCACTTCATCCGACAAAGTGTCTCCCTGTGAGCCGATTGCCTGGATTGCAGCCTGGGAATCTGACAGCAATATAACTTTTCCAAATTTACTTAAGAAGTCATTATAACAACCATTTAATACTGTGTATAGGTCACGTTATGCATTAGTTTTTCTTTATATGGGTTGAATCCTCTCCCTGAGATCATTATTAACATGAATCAGCATGTTTATTTTAAAATTCAGGGTGATAGTGTATTTTGTTTCAATTAATATCTTCAGTAGGAGTATACTGAAAATACCCATTCAACGAAGTTGACCAAAGAAGTTGATCGAACTGGAAAAATATGCGGCTGGTTTTGAAAATAATAACTCATATTATTTTCCAAATTATCTTTTAAAGTCATCTAACTTGAAAATCTCATAGAAAATCTGTGGACAATTTGGAAACATTTTAAAAATTTCCTCAATTGGGGGGTTTAAAATCCTCAGTGAGTGACCTAGTAATCTAACTCACAAAATTTAACTAATGAAGAAAATGCAATTTTTACAAATAAATATCTAGCTTTGAGGAAAGTACACTCATAAATTCGATAAAAATATTTAAACAAAAATATTCAATAAACACAATTAACTTTTTCAATTATTTTTGAATGTTACAAAAAATTTTAAATTAATTTTTTAGCATTTCTTGCATATAGTAGATTATATTTATTATGTACTTTTTGGTCACAAAACAAAACCCACTAGACACTAGACTCAAATAATAAAATATCTAAGTGCCATAAGAACTGTCCAAAATGTTATTGGCAAATCTCACACCTTTCTCATACCTTCTCATTATAACATGATAATCCGACGAATGAAGTTAATTCTAATAATATTTTTACATCGACAATAGCTTTCTAAAGACTGAGAAATAGAAAAAAAATACTTGAACTTTTTAGACGATAAAATAGCACCAAATGTTGACCAATATATTGCTGGATTTAAAGAGGTTAAACTGGATCCCATATACATAACTACAAAATCTTATTGACTCAATTCTCAGTTAAATCCAGGCATCACTTCCTATATCAGAAAGCCTCCGCACGGTTTTTTATAAGTAGTCTGCGCAGATTACATAGAAAGTGAACCAGTTGAGCGCATGAACCCAAATTCTATTTTAAAAGTACTGGACTGAACTGGATATAAGTTTGGCCGAAGTACCTGTCCCCGGATGAGGGCACCTCACTTCTTCGTCTGATTACTGGCCCTTGGGCAACTGAGACTAATGGCTTTAGGCTAGGGAGGAGGAAGGCGTTGGCGGCTTACTGACGTAAAGGTTAGCGTTATCTAGCGAATGGTATACTCCCAAGTCAAGGATCATCATTTTAGTCATTTCCTTTTCTCGGGTGTACCCATAGTTAAATTTGGGGTGGCAAGTGAGTGATGAAAAAGGTACAAATGGGTATATCGGTAGGGGTGATTTCAAAAGTACTTGAGAGAAATTTATAATATATGTTTGAGAATTGAATCTGTACGGGTTGTGGTTGTGTGAATAGCGCGGCAGAAGTCGAATTCCTGGTCATAGATGGCGCCACTAAAAATAGGAACAATCACACTCCCACTGCCTAAACAGGCATACGACAAAAAAAAATTGAATCTGTAGTGGTTGACAAGTAAATAAGAGAAACCAATAATATTCATAAATTAAACACATTTTTAAACATTTATTTGTTACCACTTTCTTAGTTTTACTAGATTTTCTATTAAATGGCTCTTTCGTAAACTGGTTTAACGTCATAGTTATCATAGCAGATCCGTGCGGAGGCTTTCAGTTATAGGAGGCGTTGATTTGCATGGTAGTAAGTTATGTTTTGCTTGCCCTCTCTTATGGTTACTAATTTTTTGATCAATAAGCTTTATCATTTATTTATTGTTTCACATACATCCTGTGAGCTTATTACAATCTATGGCTTATGAGCTTTTATTGAGGTACAAATAGCAACTCACATCACAGTGGTACATCCAGTGATATGGTGGGATTCGAACCCACAACCACCACGCTTCAAAGAGTTTAACGGAATGGTGAGACCACTTAGCCAGTGAGCATTCTTAACACGTTTACGCCGGGTTGACCCAATGGTGGGTCACGTTAGATTGTCTCATCTTGGCAGTGCACCGGAGTAAAAACTGGTAACAATAAATTTCATTTTTTAGTTTTTTTTCCGGGAATAATAAAAATTCATAACTACCAATTGTTTTTAACGGATGAAATTTTTATATTAAATTGCGTCTTTGCTGTGATAAATTTCCTTACAGTGAATTGTTTTTGTTGAGATTAGATTAACTCCTCCCGAATATTGTCAAATATTGAAATAGTTCCTCTAGCAGTATTTTCTCTTTTCCCGTACCAATATTTTCACTTTTCCCGGCGTGAACGAGTTAAATGAGCTTAAAAGAAATTATATAATATACTCTTTAAAATTAAAAATCTGATAGTAACTTTTCATCTATGAGTTATGACTATCTAACACTAACTGAAACAAAGACACATCAATGAAGAAACAAATTAAAGACCAAAAGAAATCTTAAATTTTACTATTTTGAAGAAATCCCAACTACATTTAAACCATTCTATGCACATTTTCCTAGACTTTAATCAGAATGCAAAACGTGAATCTAGTTTTTTTCTTACGTCATTCCTATTCCCTATTGTTCCAAAAAAAAAAGTTAATTTTATCCCTTTACACTCAAGTACATCTAAAAACCTGGAAAATGTTTTTTTCTTCCTTCATTAGTAAAAAAACTTGAGAGAAATCTTTAAAGAAAACGGGAATTCCGTTTTTCCAAGATTTTCCTCCTTTGTTGTTTAACTTAACGTGCATCAAATACATGCAACTTTAATGTCAGACTCCGCCGAAGGAATTTATTTTTATTTTCTTTGACTTAATGTGATTCTGATGATAGTTCTTTGTAGTTTTCTCGCACTTTTCTCCCACATTACAGCTTACTTTTTTACGCTATCAGACAAGATTTCAGTCGATGCTGTAAATTATATCAAGATAAATATTTCTTTAGAGATATCACTTTTTATGGTAAAAGTAATTCCTGACACCGTATTGCTCAATTGATGGAGATATTTTCTTCTTTCTATGAAAAGTTTGATATTTTAATAAAAAATTAAAATTGTTTTTAAAATGCTATACTTACTTTTACGCTGTCAGACAGCATTTCAGTCGATGCTGCAAATTATACAGAATGGATATTTCTTTTGAGATATCACTTTCTGTGTTAAAAGGGAATCCTGACACCATATTGCTCAATTGGTGGAGATTTTTTTCTCTTTCTATCAAAGTTTAATATATTTTAATAAAAAATTAAAATTGCTTCTAAACGTTATACTTACTTTTACGCTGTTGGACAACATTTCAGTCGATGCTGTAATTTATATCAAAATGAATATATCTTTTGAGATATCACTTTCTATGTTAAAAGTAAATCCCCACACCATATTGCTCAATTGATGGAGATTTTTTTTTCTCCTTCTATCAAAGTTTAATAAACTTAATAAAAAAATTAAGATTGTTTCTAAATGTTATACTTACTTTTACGCTATTAGACATTTCAGACTATGCTGTAACTTATATCAAGATAAATATTTCCTTAGAGATATCACTTTTTATGATTAAAGTAAATCCTAGCACCATATTGCTCAATTGATGAAGATATTTTTTCTCGTTCTATATAAAATGTGATACATTTTAATAAAAACTAGGAAGGTTTTTTAAATTTTGTACTTACTTTTACGCTATCAGACAGTATTTCAATCTATGCTGTAAATTACATCAAGATAAATATTTCTTTGGAGATATCACTTTCTATGGTAAAAGTGAATCTTGACACCATATTGCTCAATTGATGGAGATTTTTTTTCTCTTTCTATGAAAGTTTAATAAATTTTAATAAAAAATTTAAGATTGTTTCTAAATGTTGTACTTACTTTTACGCTGTCAGACAACATTTCAGTCGTGTATGCAAATTGTATCAAGATAAATATATATTTAAATATATAAATTTTTATGGTAAAAGTAATCAATTGTAAACGGAAAAAATATACTATAAAATTTGCTAATTTTAATTTCGTTTAGCAAAATATTAAGCTATATTTGTCAGCATTTTTAGTAATCCATGGCAACCCTACGCTACTTACATAAAAGCAAGCCAAACCAAAATGAAATTAAATTTTGCCGAAAAATGCAGTGATTAATAATCTTGAAAAGCTTTATAAGCATTAGCGTTAAAGTTGCCCTTTTCTTTTCATTTTCCAACACTAATTTCTTTTAATTTTAATAAATACAAGTAAACTATAAACTATTAAAAATACGAATTTAAACTAAAACTAAATACAAATAAACTATTTATTGACTATCAAAAAACTAAATTTAAAAATGAAACTGTTCAGTGTAATTTTTCCACAATACATATCAAAAATTCAAAAAATTATATGAAATGCAACTTTATTGCAGTTATTTCATGGTGATACTTTCAAAAAGTAGGCGTAATTAACCTTATTCTACAAGTTTTATAATTAGATAAATCTTTTGAAGAAAGCGGAGTAGTTGGCATTCCTGTAAGCCTGCTTAGTCGCAATGCAATAGCTCCTATTATTGCAGGGTTCGTACACACTTGGAAAAATTTAATAGCTGGTATCAGTTTTGTTATAAAGAAACAAAAAATTTCTTAATATTAGCCTCCATTACCGTAATAAGATTTCATCTGCTTTTACTTACTTCGGAAATATATAAATTTACTTAGAAAAAATAATATATTCTAGTAGCTCCAACTGTAACAACGTAAAGAAATTTACATTAATATTAGTTCTTCTTTTTAATTTTTTCCAGGCACGGATGAATACTGTAAAACATACAAAAACGGACAAAAATAACAATTAAAAAGTAAAATTAAGAGTTTAAGTTTTCACCATGAAACCTTGATTTTTCAATCTTTTAATAACTGTATATGGAAGTGTCCCACAATCTTGCCAATCAGCAAAGATTTACAGCGAAATTTTACTTCTATAATAAAAATAATGATAATAATAATGAAATTACACGCACACACACACACACACACACACACACACACACACTTATTTATATATATATATATATTTATATATATATAATATATATATATATATATGTATATATATATATATATATATATATATATATATATATATATATATATATATATATATATATATATATATATATATATATATATATATATATATATATAATATATATATATATATATATATATATGTATATATATATATATATATATATATATATATATATATATATATATATATATATATATATATATATATATACATATATATATATATATATATAATTACATTACAGATAACATTACACGATTATTTCTTTTAATTTTATTATATATATTTTTTATACACAATACTTTTATTATAACTTATCACTATAATTAAAACAACGATTATAGAATCTACCAAAATATAATGATATCAATATTAAAATCGCTTATTCAAAACACAATATATATTTATTTGTTTTAAAATAACTGTTATCGAATTTCGGAACATGTTTTTGCTTTTCTTATTAGCAATTTAATTTTATTCCATATTTCTCGACAACTGAATAAAAAAAAACTGCTAAGGAAAAAAAACTAATCTTGCAAAAGTTCTGAGAATTTTATATACGCTGTAAAATTTATGGGAAATATTTGGTTTTACTTCCACTTATTCCTAACCTAAAGTTCTCACTTCTTTTTACTCTTTCATTAGTTCGAATAAAGAAGAAATAACCTTAAAGAGAAAAGGAAATTCCCCTTTCCTTGAATTTTTTCCTTTTTCCGCTTCGCTTAACGTGGCATCAAATGGATACAATTTTAATGCAAGAGTCATCCATAGACATTACTTTTTATTTTCAGATACTTAATGTTATTCTAATGAAATTCTTTTGGTACTTTCTTGTCTATTTTTGTATTTTAGAAATTATTTCCAATAATGAGGAAAGAGAGATTGTATGTCGAATCAATGTATTAATATTTTTGAAACACATAAAAAGTAGCCTTTCAAAGTTTGCGTTAAAGTCTCTTTTCAATGATAAGAAACACAGTATATTGTTAATAAAATGATAATAGTTAAGCTAAAAATAATTTTTATTTATAGCTAAAACGATTAAAAATGTTCACATTTTTAAGAATTCACGTGTTTCACGTTTGATTACGTAATGAATTTTTTTTAACTTTTTAGGCATGAGAGTTTGAAATGACTTTTTAAGCATTGGGGAGCATTTTTTCTCTTGTATGAGATTTTTGAGTGGATCTCAGATATTTTTGCATTGTTGATTTCGAATCTTAATTTTGATTTAATATATTTAGGACTTTTTTAGCATGAATCTAAGCGGAAGTGTTTGAAACGACTTTTCAAGCATTGGGGAACGCTTGTTTTTCTTCTGTTGCATGAGAGTTTTGAGCGGATCTCAGATATTTTTGCTTTGTTGATTCCGAATCTTAATTTTGATTTTATATATTTAGGACTTTTTTAGCATGAATCTAAGCGGAAGTGCTTGAAACGGCTTTTCAAGCATTGGGGAACACTTGTTTTTCTTCTGTTGCATGAGAGTTTTGAACGGATCTCTGATATTTTTGCATCTTAGATTTCATATCTTAATTTTGATTTAATATTAATGATTTTTTAAACATGTGAATCTGACCATGAGAGTTTGAAATTACTTTTAAGATAACATTTTATTTTCTGTTGCATGAGATTTTTGAGCGGATCTGAAATTTTTGCGTCTTTTGATTTCAAATTTGCAATCAGTTTCTCTCTACAAGCTGCATTTATTTTCATGAAATTTGATAATATATTCCTAGCCAGGATTTTTTTAAAATTCACGTGAGTGAATATTTAGTGTCCACTCTTCTCTGCTACGATAGGAATGATAAAAGAAAATCGATAATACATTTCAGTTTATGATGTGATGTCACCACAGTATTTTAATAATATCAAATTTATGAACTTAGTTGATAAAATGCAGGTTCTAAGGTATTCAAAAGTGAGAGTTAAAAGTTGGAAATTTTCCACTATATATATATATATACCTTGGATAATAAATAATCGATAATTATATGAGTATTTTTCCGATTTCAGATTCCTTTATTAAATCGGGAGGACATTTATTCACCGTTAAAGAAACATGTTCCCAAACAATGTTATGTTAACTTAGAAATACTCGATTTAATTTTTTACTTTTTATTTTGCAGCATAATTTATTTGAATATTAAGCTCATCAAATATTTCTCTCAGGGAGATGATGCATAAATATTAGTTAAATATAAAACGAACCGGTCTTTTTTTTTTTGTTTTTTGAGACAGCTTCGTTATTTTACTGCAACAGCCTATGTCACATTAATGAATAATTAGATAGTTAAAAAACTAAAAATAAACTCTTTAAAGTAAACCAGAAATTGAAAAAATTCAAAATTAATACAGTTTCATTATTTTGTGTGGCTCAGACAGGCTTGTGTTTAGTCACGGTTCAAAATTTTCTGAAAAACGAATTTTTATTTAAAACCACTTAATTATTTCCGCATATTTTTATTAAAAAAATATATATATGACAAGCCTCATTTGAAAAGATTGTTCAAAAATGTTATTTATTATGTAAAAGCGTAATTACTTCTCCAAGAGTTATTAATTCTATATGTTTTTATAAGCAAGAAAAGTGGTAGTTGCAGATAGTTTACATTTTTCCAATAAAAAAGTTATATATATATATATATATATATATATATATATATATATATATATATATATATATATATATATATATATATATATATATATATATATATATATATATATATATATATATATATATACATATATATATACATATATATATATATATATACATATATATATACATATATATATATATATATATATATATATATATATATATATATATACATATATATATATGCATACATATATATATACATATATATATATATATATATATATATATATATATATATATATATATATATATATATATATATATATATATATATATATATATATATATATATATATATATATATATACATATATATAAATATAAATATATATATATATATATATATACATATATACAACAAAGGGAATATAGCCAAATAAAAACTCTGGAATAAATTAAAATTACATTGTTTTAAACAAAATCCTTCAAGCAGCATTTTTACAACAAATATAATTAAAAAATATATATTTTGTCTGAAATCGATCCACATACATATAATAAAAAATTCTTTATTCAAATAGTATTCAGTATTCATTTACTATCAAATTTTATGTCTTATATCTAGAATAATAAACAAGATTTTCCAATATCTACTTTGATCCTGTATTTGGCTTCAGTTTTTGTTTCTGTGTCCAAAGTATATCGCCAAATATTGAGTGAATAGTCGTCATAAAATATATTATCTTTTAGCTCTAAAAAGTGAGCTTTTTATATATCAAAAGAGACAATGTGAATCTGTTATCTTTGATATGCCAGTTTCTCCCACTGTGCATAAAAAGAATCCTGTTTAGTTTGAGATAAATTTCATTTTATTGTTGGATTTTACATATGAATGGAAACAGATCTTACTCAGGATTTCTGGTTCTATTCAGGATTTAAGGTAAATGTCCCATTTCGAAGCATGCGGCAATTCATTCTCAACATCCTTTTCCTCCTGGTGCTTTTGCATTTGAGTTTATTGGATGCCGTAACCAAATATTACACGATTTATTCTGAGTACCTGAGATGACGGGCACCATTTTATTACATAAAAGGGAAAGTTTTCTTTTTCAGAAGAAAATTATTATGGAAATTTTAAGGTTTGGAAAAAAAACGAGTATAAAATAAGTTTAGTATTTAAAAATTAAACCTTCTAGACGCTATAACTTTTTATAATTTGATACAGATAAATTCTAGCTTCCTTTTAAAATAGCGGAACTTTTATTTATATAAATAAAATGTGGCAGCAAAACTTTAATAATATTGCGATTTTTTTTTCTAAAACAAGCGTCATCTATCTATCATAATATATTGAACCATCCTGACTTGACATTTTTTTTTTAAAAGAACGGTTTATTTTATAAAGCAGAAAAAAATGGGCAGCACATGAGTTTTAAGAGAAGAATTTAATTTTATTTCGAAAAGATAAAATTTTCTATTTTATATTCTCTTGGAAAAAAATTGCGAAAATTCATTATCAATTTTATACCCTTGAAGAAAACGGTCATAAAATTTCCCATTTTCTTTAAATTCAGGAAAATAACTTAAAACTAATTGTATGTTGTATGTTGCAACAATATGTGTACTCATTTTTAATTTTCAGATCAATTTTAAGCTTATATGTTTGATAAGTGCTGGCCTATTGTTTAAAATAAATTATCTCTAAGATCATAGCATATAGTCTGGCACTGCCATCTGGTGTATAGATTGCAAAATAAACATGATTTTAGACATAAATAGATTGCTTTATTCTTCGATGCGCATTACTTTTGAACATATCAGACCGTAATTTTGACGGAAGCGAAAAGGAAAAGGATAATATAAAAATTTTTAATTATTTTTACAAGAAAAATATAGTTTCTATTGCTAATGAATAGAGATGGTCTACCAATACTTTATAGTCTACCAATATTAACTCTACTAATACTTTTACTACCAATACTTTATATTTCCTACAAAATGTCATAACTGCCAACTTTTGCTGTTTTTAACAGTCGCTTTTAAAAAACGTTCTTAAACTGATCGCAAAAGATAAATTAAAAACACTAATTATAATCTATGATATTTTTATGTCTGGTCGTAACTTATTTAAGCTAGGGTATGATTATTATGATTTTATATTGTTTAATTTAATCATTTGTAATGGAATGTAAAATCATTTTTAATTAAAATTATGAAACCCAAAAAAGAAAAAAAAATGAAATAGAAAAGCAAACGTCTTATTGTCACTTTAAATATACTTATAAAATCTTGAATTTGCAACTAAGCAAATGCAATTTCTATTTTATGTCATATCTTATTTTCTTACTTTTGCTTCACTTTAAAATAAATGTTGCGAACCATGCGAACCCTAGTTTTATCCCAAAATAGACAAAGAATAGTTTAGTCCATCACCTCTTACACCAGAAAGCCTCCACACGGTTTTTTACAAGTAGTCTGCGTAGGCTATTTAAAAATTGAACCAGTTCTGAACATGAGCATAATTTTTTCCTGAAGTACTTGTGAGAAATGTATCATATATATTTGAGAATTGAATCTGTAGTGGTTGACAAGTAAATAAGGCAAATCAATCATATTCATAAATTAAACAAATTTTTGACATATATTTGCAACCACTTTCTTATTTTTACTAGCTTTAAAAACGTTGGAGCCATATCGCAAACATAAATCTTTCAATTGCCAAAGTCGACAGATTCATGTTTCGGCGTAGGGACGACATATAGGACTTAAAGAAATATAATGAATAGCCTACACCACTTTCAAAGGTTATATTTTTGCTTAAAACTGCACCTGTATTATTATTATATAAATACTTCATGGTACTATACGTAATATTGCAAAAACACCGTATTATTATTCCAATTTGAAATATGAATCTGTCAACTAAAGCTAACAGATCCCTATTTTTTCAAAGATCATAAGCACTCATGAAAAATTGTAGACAATTATTTTAAAAACAACATGAGACAATATTCGAAGTTTTAAAATCCTTAGTCTATCCATTGTTATCGCTTTGCACAAAACCTGTTATAACTTTGTAAATAATTATAGTACAAAAAATGTAAAGCATTTTTAGAAAGCGAAGTGTACAGGGATTCCAAATTCATAACAAACTCAATTTCGAAAATTTTTCCCAATTGCCCAAAAATTATGTTTTTGCGCTAGTCTTATTGAAATCAGTAATAATCAGTCACCTTAAATGAAAATCAAGGTTTTTTTTCACCTAAAAACATATTTTTAGACAAATAACTTGTCATATTATCCAATCCTTTCGTATTAAATATTAACATAATATGTAGAATAAAAAGTTTATTTTACATAAATACGTTGTATATTTTTATTTTTAAGGACACCACATAGTTTATAAATTTATTTTTTTAAATTTCTTTTGCGAGTTATTTAAAACTTTATTTGAAAAAGGCTTTATGCTAAAAAAAAAAATGATCTTCGAAAAATGTTTAAGAAGTTTCAGAGAGAGCTTAATTTCGCCATCATTAAGAAGAAAATTAAACTTTAAATCTTTTGTAACAAAATGTATCATTATTTTGTTCCGTTTTGATATTCTAGAACAAACTACAAAGTACATCCTTGAGATTATTAGCTAATTATATGATGAAAATACTCTCTTGATGAGTTAATCTTTTGTTTCTTAAAACATGCATTTGCTATTTTTTTTATTTTTAATTTAAGCATACATTGTTTTGCTTTTGAAACATAATTTGCTAATTTCAAAAAGCCTCAAAAATAAATTGAAGATACTTTTATTATCATATTTTATTATTATTATTAACTTTTGTCTCACGCAAAAATATGCATTAGAACTTTTAAAATATTAGTAAAATATTTTATATTCCATATTTTACTTTAACCCGTTTTGTCCCGAATTTATATATTGAAATGATACATGAAGTGATTTTATAGAAAGAGTGGTATAATATATTATCGAAATTAATTGGTTTTCTGCTGTTAAGGCATTCAAAAAGTCTTTCATAGATCAAAAAGTACTTGCTCAAAAGTACATACCTGCCAACTTTTAATCCTTTCCATTATAATTTTTCCCAGTGGTATTAAAATGGAATTAAAACTTTAATTTTAAGCAAACAAATACGTTGTATTTGAGAAAACTTAAGTTGACAACCATGATAGTAACGCATATTCATATATGTGCTTAATTTTTGTAAGAATAGTGGTGATCACAATCATTTAAAAATTTAAATTATAAAAGAAAAAATAGTATATATTTACTACCACTTTAAATATGAAAATAAAATCTTCCGGAAAATCCGGAAGAGTTGGCAGGTATGTCCTTATAATTCTAGATCTAATCAGAAATAACTAAATCATTCTGGTATCTGAGAATCTTTTAATTCACCCAGATAAATGAAAATGCTGAGAAAAGTTTCGCACCACAATGAATGTCTTTGAAGAAAGGAACTGTCCTAAATATATACCATTTCATTATATATATTATTTTGCTATTCTTTTTTTTTTTTAAATTTAAATTAGAAATGGAAAAGTAATGTTCATTCACTCTAAAAATTAGAAGCAGCAAAATTTCATAATTTGCAGAATTAACTGAAAATATGATGAAGCAAAAAAATGCTATTTTGTTGTTCGGAATTGTCTTTTTCTATCATATTTTAATCAGTTTTAGATTTGTGTTTTGTTTTGCATTTTGACGCAATGAACAGGCCTGCCAACGTTCTACGTTTTTTGGAAAAATTTCTTCGAGTGGTAGCTAAGTCTATGTTTTAACGCATTATTCTTTCTTTCATAAATTTGATTTAGAGTTTTTTTTCACGCCACTACTTTTAAATGTTTCAAAAGTTATAAATAAAAAGCCACTTTGTTCACTTTTTTTCGCAGAGAGGTATTTAAAATGCTTGCAAAAATTTCATATTCCATATTTAACTTTAATATACATCATTTCATTATATATATATTATTTTGCTATTCTTTTTTTAAAAAAAAAATTAAATTAGAAACACAAAAGTAATGTTCATTCACTCTAAAAATTAGAAGTAGCAAAATTTCATCATTTGCAGAATTAACTGAAAATATGATGAAGCAAAACGCTATTTTGTTGTTCGGAATTGTCTTTTTCTATCATATTTTAATCAGTTTTAGATTTGTGCTTTGTTTTGCATTTTGACGCTGTGAACAGGCCTGCCAACGTTCTGCGCTTTTTGGAAAATTTTCTTCAAGTGGTAACTAAGTTTATGCATTAACGTATTATTCTTTCTTTTATAAATTTGATTTAAAGTTTTTTTTCACGCCACTACTTTTAAATGTTTCAAAAGTTATAAATAAAAGGCCACTTTGTTCACTTTTTTTCGCAGAGAAGCATTTAAAATGTTGACAAAATTACCAAAAGTTCTGCAAGCTTTAGTTTTGCATTGTTTTACCTCTGAATAAATTATTTTTAAAAAAGCGTGGAAGTTGGCAGCCCTGTGTGAATGTTATTTTTAGTCGCCTATGGCATTCCTGTATTTTTTATCCTTTTAAGATTTGTAGTTCTGCCACGATGGCAGTGACAAGGCTTTAAGCAACGCCTGTTATAACTGAAAGCATCCACATTGTTGTTTATAGGCAGTCCAATCTGACCACCATGAAGTTAAAAGAGCCAAAAAGTAAAAATAAGAAGAGGTAGCAAACATATGTCTTAAAATTTGCTTAGTTTATGAATACGATTGGTTTGTCTTATTTACTTGTCAACCACTACAGATTCAATTCTCAAATGTATATGTTAAATTTCTCTCAAGCATGTTTAAAATCGCATGAATACTCCTTTACTTCATTTGTATCCCACAACCTCATCGAAGCACATACCTACCAACTCTTCCGGATTTTCCGGAAGATTTTATTTTCATATTTAAAGTGGTAGTAATTATATACTATTTTTTCTCTTATAATCTTAATTTTTAAATGATATTGATCACCACTATTCTTACAAAAATTAAGCACATATATTAATATGCGTTACTATCATGGTTGTCAACTTAAGTTTTCTCAAATACAACGTATTTGTTTGCTTAAAATTGAAGTTTTAATTCCATTTTATTACCACTGGGAAAAATGATAATGGAAGGGATTAAAAGTTGGCAGGTATGGAAGCACCACAAAGATCAAGCTAAAGATGAATGGGAAAAGAGCCGCAAGCGGCCTCAGGCAACGCCTCCTATAACTGAAAGCCTCGACCCGGTTTTTTACAGGTACTCCGATTACCGAACGAGTCATATAATACCGAATATAGTTAAAATAAGAAAGTGGTAGCAAATATATGATTAAAAAATTTTTTTTATGAATATTATTGGTTTGTCTTATTCATTTGTCAACCACTACAGATTCAATTCTCGAATATATAAGATGAATTTCTCTCAATTGCTTTTATAAAAGGTTTCGGGTTCATGCGCAAAACTGGTTTACTTCTTAAACAGTCTCATATCTGCCAACTTTTAATTACTTCAATTATGATTTTTCCCAGTGGTATTAAAACGGAATTAAAATTTCAATTTTAAGCAACGAAATACATCGTAATTGAAAAAACTTGAGCTGATATAATTGAGAGTAACCCATAATAATATATATGCGTAAGTTTTTTAAAAATAGTGGTGATCAAAATCATTTAAAAATTAAGTTTATAAAAGAAAAAATAGTATATATTTGCTACCACTTTAAATTTAAAAATAAACTTTTACGCCAAATGCGTAAAAGTTGGCAGGTATGCAGTCTACGCGGACAACTTATAAAAGACCGTGTGGAGGCTTCTTGATATAGGAGGTGATGCCTCAGGCAACACCTCCTATAACTGAAAGCCTCCACACAGTTTTTATAGGTAGTCCGATCAGACCACTGTGAAGGACTTGAAGGTTTATAAGCCTAAATTGAGTAAACAGGCCTGTATATGTATGTGATTTCAATAAAGCAATAAAACAATACGTTTAAAATAGAATTTGGGCAAGCGCACAACTGGTTCGCTTTCTAAATAATCTGCGCAGACTACTTGTAAAAACCTGTGTAGAGGCTTTCTGATGTAGGAGGTGCTGTTTAAGCCCAGTCTACTTAAGATAAATGGGACCCAGATTGCCACTATCAAGAAATTACTGACTCTTAACCTCTATGCGTTTAACGTAAAACGGGCTGTTACGAGAGTTTATTTTTACACACCTACAGTATATCATTCAACATTTGAAATTACAGATTTATCTTTTCTTCAGTGGTAGAGAATTTTAAGATTTCTAAGAAATTTTTTTTTCATCAATGAATCGACTGATAAAAAATGAATAGATTTATAAGTGAATCAGACTTTTTTTTAAAGCCTTGACAGTGGTTTTCAAGTAGTTACAATTGAAAATAATTTAACACGCAGTAGTTTTAAAATGTTGAATTTAAGCCTTGGTCTAAATTTCTAAAACTTTTTTTTAACTGAAATTAATCTTTTTGCATTAGTTTTCTATCATTAATTTCGGAACATTTAAGAAATTCAGAGGCTTAATTGTGGGCTTTGATGGAATTGATAAATTCTTAAGACGATTTTCAGATCTAATTATTCGAAATAAATTCGAAAATAATTAAAAGACATTAGAGAGAAATTACGTGACTCTGAAATTCATAAACAAAGTTGATAAAAGAGAGGTTTTAAGTTTTCTTATTCTGAAAGAGAGAACTAATAATCGAAATATTTTTTTAAGTAGTTATGCACCAAGCAAGTTCTGCAAAAATCACTTGAATGAAGACTACGTGTCCCCACTTCTCTGTTACGTAGGAAGTAGGCGATAATATATTTCAGTTTATGACCTGATACGTTTAATTTATTATGCGATATGACAACAATATTTTAATAATGCTACAATAATTTAATATTCAAACTCATAAACAGAGTTGATAAAATGAAGGTCATAAAGTTTCCTATTCGAAAGTGAGAGCTAGTAGCAGTAAATTTTCCACTCGTCTACAACTAAATTAATACCATTTCCTTTCTTTCTTCGTATTTTATCGCACCGACAAAATACTACAAAATAGTTTTTTATGATGCATTTCGAAAAACGTAAGAATTTATTCTTACGTATTCCAAGTTTAAAAAACATAAAAAAAACTTTCTAAATTCAAATTACAATTAAAATAATATGAATAAAAATAAATTACTGTTCTGCATAAACAGATAAATTTATGTTTTGTAACATTGATGTTTTGATAAAAAGAAAAAAGAAGAAGAAGAAAGTCATTTTCTTTAACAATCTTTCCAAACATGAAACAGGTTCTTCGAAATGCAAAGACATCAATCATACTTTCGACAATGTGTCAGCTCCCAGAGTTACAAACTTTTATAAGAATTCCCTGAAATCACTGGATCGAAAATAATCGATAATTTTATGAGTATTTTTCCGATTTCAGATTCCATTATTAAATCGAGAGTCCCTTTATTCAGCGATAAAGAAACTTGCTCCTAACAATATTGAGTTAACTAAGAAATACAAGATTTTTGAATTTATTATTTTTTATTTTGGGAGCAAAATGATTAGAATGATGAGCAATTCAACTATTTTTTAGGGACCCCAGAGGGATAATTCATAATAATTTATTAAATATGAAGTAAAACTACATTTTTTTGAATCAGTATCGTTAGCTCACTATTATGGCTAATTTTATATTAAATTATATAATTATATTAATAAGAAATTGGATCTTTAATTAATTTCAAAAACTGAAAAAAATTAAAAGTGAATATAATTTAATGAAATTGCTTGTCTCAAATATGATTTTGTTTAGTCATGGGTCAAAATTTTCAGGAAAAGAAGAAATTTTATTTAAAACCACGCTAACCTTAAAACCACACTAATTCTTAGCATTAAAACCTATGCTAAGAATAACCAAAAGATATTGATCAAAAGTTTTAGGTATTACACAAAATGTTTTAATACAAGGTAAATTATTTCATGATGTACGGGTTAGGGGGCGCTGCGCGGCCCAGGCACCCAATTTATTTTAAATAAAGTAAGAAGGAAAATTTACTTAGTTATTTACCGTTTTTTTAATTATTTTTTAGTATCCGGAGCAGTTGGCATCTCTGCACTTAGAAAGCAATGTAATTAAATACTGTAAGAAAAAAATGAATCGCTTGTTTTATTTGAGATAACGATATCGAATAACGGATCGAAGTATTGTCGAAACATTCCTATTTATTATTGACGCGATGTTTGCTTGTTCACTCAAAATTTTGTCTAAATTACGATCGCGTCAAATTGGCGCATATCTGCAGAGATAGGTATACCGCAAGGAGAACTTCAATATTTCAACGCTTTTGAAGAAAATAGACTTCAATATATATTTATCTTGATCAATGGATAAAAGTCTTTACGAGAGATAAAATTAAAAATGCAAACGGGTTTTGTACTTTTCCTTATGAAATTCGAAATGTCTCAAAATGGCGCGTCCCGTAAACCTTATGTTAATTACATAAAAATAAACAGAATGAATTGGATGGCCCACGTGAGTCGAATGAGTGATGACAATACAATAAAAAAGATACTGCCTTTTAGACCATCTGGAATAAGAAAGCTTAGAAGGCAGCGGTTGAGATGAGCTGACACGGTGGAGTCTAATTTTCTTGCAAGCAATGAAAAGAATTGGAGATCAAAGATAAATCGGAAATCGTTATGGAGAAATCATCAGAGGAAGGCATAGGCCCACATTGGGTTTTCTGGCCATCTATGATGAGGATGGTAGTAAACTAACTTCAATGCCAGTAGGGACATCCTCCTTAAGATTCCTTTTTAACTTATAAGACCTGACAGTGAAGGATACATATTTACTTAAAATACTATGTGTTTTGCTGGCATGTCTAAGAATGTCGGCTACAGTTTCGTTTCCATAAACAGTTCTTAAAAATTGTAATTGAGGTCAACATGAATAAATATTATAGTCAGAGAAAAAATATTGAACAATTTTAAACTGCCACTATGTCATGGTACAAAAGTTTCAATAAATTCTGTAACAAAACAGGGTGATCGATCCAGTTCTTTGTTTTTTTTTTCGTAGATTGCATGGTTTTATTAAGCCACCAAAAAAGATTTAATTTAAAGCTTTGAGAAAATTATGCATAAATTTCAGGTATCATTTGAATTCGTTAACCCCTTGGGGACGGGTGATTCATAAAAGCATTCGTACAAAATCAGAAACAAGTTGTAATTAAATAAAAAATGGTAACTTAAATGTAGTCGTTACTAATTTTACAGACTTACTTTGCTTTTATTTTAATTATTGTTAGTTTAATCATATATATAATCAATGATAATTCAAAGTATAACTAAATAGTTTTATTTTGAACAAAGTAATGGTGAATTAAATAAATCAAAAAATTATAACTCCGCCCACAAATAAACTGCTAAAGAAATACTTTGATTACCAGTTTTATCTTCTTACCCTGATTGATACGGTTTTTTGCTGTCACGTATTTGTGACAGTCGGCGCGAAAGGGTTAATAACCAATCTGAAAGCAAACTATCTTCGAAGAAACTACAAGATCAAAATTCCGGCATTAACTCTTTGAAGGACAGGGAATGCTTTCAAAAAAAATAAAACATCAGAATTGTCAAAATTAACTTAGTTTGGGTCTAGTAGAAGAATTTATTTCATTGAATTGGTGTTGAGGTTAGCGCTGAAAACCACAGCACATCAAAAAGTTAATGTTTAATTGCTGAGCGCAACTAGTAAGCTGACCAGTAATTTAAAAAAAAAAAAATGGAGTCAAGTATTTAAAAAGAAAAAAAAAGAAAACGATAGCAAAATTTCTACAAAATTATTTAAAAACTAATAGCATCATCATTACAAATTACAGATTAGTTCCCTCACTGGTAAAGAGGAAAGTTTTGAAATGTTTTTTTTTTTTTTTTTTTTCTTTTTTAAGTTTTTTAAGGACGGTGGTCACACAACGCCTCCTATAACTGAAAGCCTCCACACGTAAGGCTCCTATACTATCAGAGCTGACCTATCAAGCAATATTGGAGCAAACAAGTTCGCAAGTTAACGTTATTTTAGTATTCGTTATGTTATTACAGAGATGCCAACTGCTGCGG
This sequence comes from Parasteatoda tepidariorum, assembly GCF_982258835.1. Lineage (NCBI taxonomy): Eukaryota > Metazoa > Arthropoda > Arachnida > Araneae > Theridiidae > Parasteatoda > Parasteatoda tepidariorum. Next base: position 37,726,303 of record NC_141766.1, read on the forward strand.
ATACGCCAAAATAATTTAAAAAACGGTAAATAACTACAAAGTAAATTTTGCAAATAGTTGAAAATATTTGCTTGCTTTTAAAAATGTAAAGCACGTAATAAGTTCTATAAAGTGGTGAATTATATAATCCTACGCATTGTTTAGAAATAGTGGTGAATTAAAATCTACTGAATCGAACTTATTAAACCAAGAATTGCAATTAATAAACTACCACATGAAAATATTTATTCGCTGTGCTTATGTTAGCTCTTTGCTCCAGCAATAAATGATAAGTACGGGATCCGCCCAGCAAACCTGAAATAACACCGCAAGCTAGATTTATTAAGGTTTTGGTCCGTGGCCTGCCTGTGGACTTTGATACAGATGCCATCAATACAGAATTACAGAAAAACAACGTTGAAACCTTTAAAATAGTGCAGTTTAAGAAGAGAATGGGAGAGGCCTATCGGCTCCTTCCACTCTTTCTCATAATCCTAACATCAACGGCGAATCACCAAAGAATATTCGAAGTCAACAACATACAGCAGATTCCGATCAAAATCGAAAGATTTCGAGGAGGTCGACGACCTACACAATGTTACAACTGCCAAAATTATGGACATACACAAAGCCACTGCAATGCGCCTGCAAGGTGTGTAAAATGCGCTGAAAATCACAGGTCTCATGAATGCAACAAAGACAGAACAACACCTCCAAAATGCTGTAATTGTTACAAAAACCACACAGCCAACTATACTGGGTGCGAGACCCGCCCCAGCAGAAGGAGCCCTCGAGCAACATCAAATTCAACGCCTAAACTTGCTCACCGATTAGTGTCATTAATCAAAGAATTACAGGAATTGCTCAAAAATGAAGAAGTGCTACGTCTTCTGCGGCATATCATCGGGGAAACATCTCAATCACAGTGAGTTCTATTTTTATTTCCAAGACTCTCAAGTTAAATTCACTGAACTTTTCACAGTAGACTTTTACTTATGTTAAATTAAATTACATCAAATTTTATTTTCTGAAAATATAGCCAATTAATGCATATGTATTTATCAACTTATGCACGTTAAATTCTTTTGCAAATTCTATTGTATTTAAGGAACAATATTTCTCTAATAAAATATATTTACTGCATTTTCTCCAAATATGTTATTTCATCATGAATCAAGGTATAATTTATCTATATTCATCAATTATGTTCTTCATTTTTCAAAAATCAATTATTGTACATATCAAATCATGTTATATCTTTATTTTAAATTAAAGTCTACAATCAATATGTCTAATGTTACGTAAAAACGTCAATTTGTCATATTGAATTTTTCATTGTTTTATTATTTCACAAGCGAACGGCTTGATTTTTTTTTATGGCTACCACAATGTATTCGAATGAACTTCAATGTATGTCATAATTAAATACATATGTGCTAGTTAAAATATAGAAATTTAATTAGTGAAATATGTATCAATTTATGTTAATATTTATTTATGTCAACTTACATATATATATATATGTCAAATTATGTTTATATTTATATATGTCAACTTAGATTCGATGAATCAGATATTCAAATGTTATATTTACTCAAGCAAAGTGCTTGTTTTTCTATTAGCTACCACATCGACTGCTAAATTCAAAATGTTATTACTATAAATTTTCTGTAAATTTCTAGATGTATGGGATAGGGGTCGCTAAGAGGCCCAGGTGCCCAATTTTTGTAAATAAAAGTGAAAAAAAAGCAATAAATGATAAGTCAGCCTGTCTAATTCAGGGGCTCTATCCACACGGTTTCTTATAAGTAGTCTTATCTGACCACTGTGAAGGTGAAGCAGATAACGATACAGCCATTTTAAAATTAGTAAAAATAAGAAAATGGTAGCAAATATATGTCTAAAAATTTGTTTAATTTGTGAATATGAGTGGTTTGTCTTATTTACTTGTCAACCACTACAGATTCAATTCTCAAATATAGATGATAAATTTCTCTGAATTACTTTTAAAATTGAATTTGGGCTCATGGGCACAACTGGATTACTTTTTAGTAGTCAGCGCAGACTACTTATAAAAAACCGTGTGGAGGCTATCTGATGTTGGAGGTGATGGGGTACCCGACCGATTAGGAATGTAACAAAAAAAAAATTGCAGTGTTGCGGAGGAGAAAGGCAGAACCGATTGAGGTGTGGACTTTAAAAAAGAGGTGAGTGACGAAAAAGATCTCGTTTTTCATTGACACAAATTGACAGTTGAGGGTCTGAAACGTTGTAAAGGAGATACATTTATCGCTCGCATCATTTAGTTATCAATTAATTGTGAGCTATTACCATCGCCACGTAATTTTGCCTAAGGTGAAGGTAGTAACAGCTCATTACCTTTTAACAACAACTGTTATCTGTAATAATAACAACAAGAACTGCAGGTTTAACAATAATCTGCTATAATATTCTGTTTCTGTAAGAATAATTTCTCAGTGATTTTGATTTTTCCATGATTTAGTGTTGATATCTAAGTACACAGATTATTTTATTTAGTTAAACTTAATGTATAGTATTATAAATAACAATAATATATAATAAATTACATACACTTTTAATATTATAGTACTAGTTTAATACTATTATGGTTACCTTAAAAGTGTTGTTTACAAATGAATGTAAGTATATAGTTTCCGCTTTTTACACTTGATGGTAAGGATTTCTTATAGTGGTAGAGAAAAAAAAATTGATTTTGCAATTGTGAGCAGGAAAAATTTTAACTACGAAAAACAGCATATTTTGAAAAATATATTTAGAACTTTTAGTTGTTGATGCTATTTATGCCACTTGCCAATACCAGCAAGCCAGCTTGGAAATCAAGTGAATTTTTAAGGTAGTGGGTGAGATTTTTGGTCTTTCATTGGCGCTGTCTATGGCCAAGAATACGATTTTAGCCACACATACGTCACAGTACGTTATACAGAGGGGACCCAAGCATACTTCATTCCTTCATCCACAGATCGTAATTATGACCTGAAACACAAAAAGATCAATCTCCAGTTCCGTATCTTTAAAAGTATTGATCTGTTATGGTAATCGGGAGTACTTTGTGACCCCGACAGATTGAACGGGAAATCAGTCCACCTATAAATTCATGGGAATTCGTCAGCCGGTGGAATTCCAACTCATGTTCTCACGAACACGTGTCCAACATTCTGCCAACCATGCTATTCCGGTTCTAATCTTGTTTGTTTATATGATTTACTCAAATATAATGGTGATCGAAATCATTGTAAATCACTTTCAAGGATAAAAATACCAACCTATATATCTTATTGTCTTGTTAAAAACGGAATCTGCTGCCACAGGCCGACGATTCAGAAACTGTAATACAAAATTTTATAAAAAATGGCCGAAACAAAATACGTAGTTATCAATTCTATTTATGAAAAAATTTCATTAATTCAAGCAATGCTACATTTCTGAATAATAAAGAGGAAATATAATAATATTTTTCATTTTAAAAGTGGTAGAAACTACGAAGACATTAGGAAATGAAATGTTACCATCTCTAAATCATAAATCAAAGCCTTCCACACATAAAAGCTTAGATAAACACAGCTGCTATTTGACAGTAGTTTAAATGAGTTATGCGGCGTCAACACCTGTCAAGATAAACTAACAAAGCTTTATTTTTAAAAGAAAAATTGCTCTACCAAGCAGATAAAATGTGTCAAACAAAGCTAACAAAGTTACCTGAAACAAAAGGAAACAAACATCATGACCAACGATGAGTTTTTTTTCTACATGTTATGGGATAGCTTGATTAAAGACACACACAAAAAAAGGGCATTAAAATACAAAGCAGATTTAAAAGTATCACTCTTTTTCCAAATTCTTTATTTTGCCTTTTTTTTTATTTGTTTTGTTTCAGAGTTTCCTTTCTTTTTCCTTTTAGTAACTAGTTTAAAACATTTTTTTTCTTTTTAACTTGCTTTGTGCAGTTTTACTTAATTATAGTGCTTTGTTTGATATACGCATAAACGTAACAAGTACGAAACAAGTATCTAACATAAGTAATCAATTTAAAATAATTTTATTTGTTTATATTTGTCAGCTATTTATTTCGTACTTAATTCCAGTTGTTGATTTAGAAACATGAACAAAAAAAATTGGTTTCTTAAGCATCAAATCAAATGTTTCAGAAAAATGAAAGCATAGGATATTCACAAATAAAACAAACTGCGTATTTGTAATTTAAGTAATAAAACATGGGTTGGATCATGGATTATATCATACAACTACTCAAAATGTAAATTATATCATGTAATGAAACGTAAATATTATGCATGTATCTTTTTGAGAGTTTAAGATTTAGGAATGTAACTTAGAAGTTCTAGAGTAAACCGAAATAATAAGCATGGCAGTAGAAACGTTACTAGTAAAAGTACCAAAAAATTACTACGTCGTTATTATTACTATTACTAAAAAGTATTGGATTTGTTTTGGGAAAACAAATTAGTTCTTTCTTTCGTAATATATTAACTCTAGACGAAAACATGCATTTTTCCGAAACATTGATTAGTAGATCGACATAATTTTAATAAATCGTTCTATTTCTATAAGAATAGTAAGCTTCTAAAAAATAAAAAAAAATTAAAAATGCAAAAAAAAATTGTATTTTATTTTATTCGTAAATGAAAGAAGATTTCCTTCACACTAAATATATAAATTTCGATCCGATGATTGAAAAACATCTAAATCGATATTCACACTAAATACATGTAAATTTCAGCTCTAATAATTTTTTTTCTCGAAAACAATAATATTGCTTTCTCTTTTTTCTGTTTACTACAAATAATTTAGCTTTATGCCTCTTGGAGTCTCTATTATGTGCTGACCTTCCTGTTTAGGGGTCAGGGAACAGGCCTTGCACCAGAAAGGTTCTGGGTTCGAATCCCGGGAAAGGCATGGATGTACTTTCATTCTCTGTATTATCTGTCCTTACTGTGGGAGCAACGTTGGCTCACCTAATATGGTGCCCCTGAAAGAGTGGCCAACAAATCTGTCCTTCAGACGTGGCCATGACGTAGGCCATTCCCCAGGCGGGCATTGGAAAAAAAATATCTAATATGTTAATGTAAAATTTTTTTCTTCTACTAGTAAATGTTTTGAAAAATTTTACGTGGCAAAATTGTTGGTACAATTTGAAAATTCACGTATAAGCTTTTAGCTATGGTGTCCTTTGATCAACGCAAAATAAACATTAACCCTTTCAATACGGCGAAAAATCGGTCAAAGTGCCCCATAGCCGGGATCAGGTATTTCTCCTCCAAACTATTATGAGATAAAATAACTTTTATGCCCAAAAGGTAGAAGGTCTTGGAGACGCATAAACGTTCCCATAACAGCGCACCATCAATAAAAATTATTTCACAAGCTTCATTGATGGGACAGCATATGTCCCGCCGTAAGCCCAAAGCATCTAAACCCCGGGACAGGGCATGTCCCGGCCGGAATTCTAGAGTCAGTAACTTATTTTTATTGACATTTTACTTAAAATTTTGACGATTATTTTAGGCAACGTTTTTTTATTAACATTTTCATGTACATTTGCGTCAACATTTTTATTAACATATTTATTTATAAACTCTTTTCGAAATTAATAGTTATAAAATAAGACATGTAAAAAATTGAAAAAATTTAAAGTAGTGGAGGAACAACAGTATCTAAAGTCTGGGTTTCTTGAGGGTGTGTTAGGGCTGGAAACAGTTCTTGCACAGTGCTACGTTGCAAGAGGTGCACACTATTTTCGAGCGTGCCTTTTTATTCATTTTTGCGCACCATGCACGTCTTCTGCGCGTTTTTTCCTCAATTGAGAAATAGTTTCCAACAATGAAAAGTCTCGCTGTTGATGATGATATAGTTTTGGAGGAAGAGGGCCTTTGTTTATTGACTTCCTTGATCGCATTTCCAAATGCTCTTTCCTTCCATTTCTATACTTTCGTTCGTACATTGGGCAATGTAAATAAATAAGCTTTTGGGAAAGATCTTGCAGAAAGAATCCACTTCGTTGGCTTCGCTGCCAATAGAGAAATTTGCTTGACCCTTGATGTCAGTAACTAGTGGCAATCGTGGTGCAAAGTTAGTTGGATGGGACTATGAAAATGAGTGTGGATTCTGGTTCAAGAGCTCAACTTCATCATTGTGATTGGGTGAAACGACATCATTGTCTCTTCAGCTTCAGAAGACTCATTAACGTAAGCGAGCTGTCGCAACTTGTTATCAGGGTAAATTCTCATTCGACTCATTTCGACCCTTCATCAGAGGAAGGAGTCTTCGAATAAGCCTTCGAATTATTTAGAAACAGTGGTGGCTGAAAACCTAATAAATGGAATTTATTAAAACAAAAATCTCAATTTATAAACTACCACTCGAAAACATTTATTCCCTTTCCTGAGCAAGTTTTCGCTTGCTTGATTAGATCTGGAACGATTGACATAGGAAATTGATGGACTCAGAACGATAGGACGGCCTTAAAATCGGTTTGGAGACCAAAGAGGGAGTTATTTTCTGTCCTAGATATTTTTCAGTAACTGGGACGTATGCTGTCTCTGCCGTAAAATCAAAAATTTAGCAGACTGGGACAGCACATGTCCCGTCCGGAGTGAAAGGGTTAAAACGAACGACTAACATGAGCTTAGGGAGTTAAAAGCTGTTTTTTTAATTCTGCAATACCACCTTAATTTTAAAAGCATTTTTTATAAATATCGCTATCTTTGAGCTGGAAAATTGTTGATATAAACGGAGATGCATACTACATACCAACTCTTCCGGATTTTCCGGAAGATTTTATTTGCATATTTGAAGTGGTAGAAAATATATACTATTTTTTCTGTTATAAATTTAATTTTAAATGATTTTGATCACCACTATTCTTACAAAAATTAAGCACATATATATCAATAAGCGTTACTATCATGGTAGTCAACTTAAGTTTTCTCAAATACAACAAATTTGTTTGCTTAAAATTGAAGTCTTAATTCCATTTTAATACCACTGGGAAAAATTATAATGGAAAGGATTAAAAGTTTGCAAATATGGAGATGACAACTGCTTCGGACACGCCAAAATACTATAAATAAACGGTAAATAACTACGAAGTAAATTTTGCATATATTTGACTATTTATGCTTGCTTTATAAAAGGTATAGCATGCCATTAGTACTATAAAATTGGGAATTATATAAGCCTACGAATTATTTAGAAATAGTAGTAGATAAAAATCTTCTAAATTCAATTTATTAAACCAAGTATCACAATTGATAAACTACCACTTTAAAATATATATTGGCTGTCCGGAGCAAGTTGGCATCTCTGTATAAAAGCTAGGAATAAGTTATTAATTTGCTATGTTCATTTTGGTGGAGTCAAGTTTTGCATGGTTAAAAATGACGCCATTTCTTAAAGCTTCAAGCATGATGAACAAAAGCATGCGAAAGATTATTTACACAGAGTTAGTATATGTTTCAATCATTGATAAGCAGCGAGAGTGGTAGTTATGATTTTCAGCTAGAGGGGGGAATTTTGCTATCCCATCTCTGAAGGCAAAGGGACTATGTTGAACTATTAGATTGCGATCTTTTATATCTCAAAATGAAGACAACATAAACGCCCCACCACCTTCCTCTCTTTCTTTTTTTTAAAATAAAAGTAATTTTCACGCCACTACAAATAATGCGTTTCTGAAACACTAGCTCTGCAGAGATGTCAACTTGCTCCGGAACACATAAATATTTTTGAGTGGTAGATTTTGAATTTATGACTTTTGGTTTAGTAAGTTCAATTTATAAGATTCACCCTACCACTACTTCCTCTTTATTCAAAGGCTTATATAGAGATGCCAACTTGCTCCGGAGAGCTAATATATATTTTAAAGTGGTAGTTCATTAATTGTGATTCTTGATTTAATAAATTCAATTTAGAAGATTTTCATCCACCAGTATTTCTAAATAATTCGTAGGCTTATATAATTCACCACTTTATAGTACTTAAGTCTTGCTATACCTTTTAAAAAGCTAGCAAAAAAAAGTCAAATATTTTCAAAATTTAATTTGTAGTTATTTACCGTTTTTTTAATTATTTTGGCGTGTCCGGAGCAGTTGGCATCACTGCTTATATGATACACTAATTTGTTACAGATTTGCAGAATTCCAACTCAGATGAATTAGTTAGATCCCCTCGCTGGGCTGATGCTTAAATAATCATCACATATGAGTGAGAGTACAGCTTTGCAGAGATGCCAATTGCTCTGGACAAGCCAAAATAATTAAAACAACGGTAAATAACTACAAAGTAAATTTTGCAAATACTCTTCTATTTTTGCTTGCTTTTAAGAAGTATAGCATGACGTAAGTACTCAAAAGTGCAGAGATGCCAACTGCTCCGGACACGCCAAAATAATTCAAATAACGGTAAATAACTACAAAGTAAATTTTGCAAATATTTGACTATATTTGCCTGCTTTTCAAAAGGCATATCATAACGTAAGTACTATAAAGTGGTGAATTATATAAGCCTACGAATTATTTAGAAATAGTGGTGGATAAAAATCTACTGAATTGAATTTATTAAACCAAGAATCACAATTGATAAACTACCACTTTAAAATATATATTTGCTGTCCGAAGCAAGTTGACATCTTCTTTCTTTCTTTATTTAAACAAAACTGGGTGCCTAGGCCGCGCAGCGGCCCCTACCCCATTCATCATGAAAATTATATACAATGAATAAAACATTTTGAATTATGTAACAATGTGGTAACATTATAATAAAGTAACCATGATTAGAAGTATGTACAAACTTGATCGGAGATTTACATTAATTGCCATTGAAAAATGAATACAGCCATGATTAGATGGGCAAGTTGACATCTCTGAAAGTGGTGAATTGTATAAGCCTACGAAGTATTTGTAAATAGTGGTGGATAAAAATCTACTAAATTGAATTTATTAAACCAAGAATCACAATTGATAAACTACCACTTTAACCCTTTAACGGGCCCTTTATTTCTAGTAAAGGTAAATTAAAGTATTTTTGGAATTGAAATTGTTTCAAGAACAGTAATTGATATTAAAAATAAAACTCATTTAGTTTATAAAAATGCCTTTTTTTTGGTGGTAAATATATTTAACATGACCTATTAGGAACTTGCTGACTTTTATTTTTCTTTATTTATAAAATAAATTCCTTAAATGCTACAACTTCAAAAGGAATTATGTATTTTATATCTTTTATACGTTTTTTAAAAAGTGACAAATGGTTACCAATTTTATTCAAACTCACTTCAAGAAAGCTGAAGTTATTGAAAAATGGAAACCTAATTCAAAAGTGGTAAAACGTGGTGGTAAGTATACTTACCACGGCCTTCTAAAGGGTTAAAATACATATTTGATGTCCGGAGTAAGTCGGCACCTCTGGCTTTGGCGTGGGGCCTCTCTGGACGAGCTGTTTCGCCTTCCAAACGCTGTGCCAAGGTAGCTGGTTCGAATACGCTGTCACCCTGGATGTACGTTCCTACTGTACTCTTTGTAAAGTTTATAAGCCTAAATTGAGCACACAAGCCGGGAGTTATATGTAATTCCAATAAATAAATGCAGTTTAGCCGTGCAGAACTTTAAAAAATGTAGGCGGTGAATTTTAGTTTGTAATTTTTTACCGTATTTCTTTCTTTAATATATTGTCGAATCCGCAGCAGTTGGCATCTCTAACTCTGCTTAGGTTTCAAAAATTTGTAAAAATAAATAAACCTAGTCGTTTATACTATATTAATTTGCAAATAACATTTTAGTACATATTTCTGCGAAATGTTCAAAATTACATTGCCAAGGTGGAATTTTTTAAAGCGTATAAGTAGATTATCTTGAATGTGAATCTTCTTTTAAATCGTATCTGGAAGCAAAGAAATAATTAGATTATTTTCTGACGTTCTTACAGTTTTGAGAGAAGCAATATAATTAACGAAGCTTGAAAGAAAGTTCTTATTTCTTTTTGAAACTTTTTATCGTTAACTTTTGATGAAAAACTCAAGTTTCAGAGAGAGAAAAAAAATGTATTATTTTGAAATCTTTTTTTAGGAAGGGATTTAAATGCTACTTTTTGTATACCCGTATGATTGAATGCCTTAATCAAGCGCTCAGAAATAATTTGATTCAGAGGCGGTATAATTAAACTAAAAGGAATTATTTTTTCAATAAAAAATTTTTTTTGTGATGAATTTTTTTAGAGACCGTTTTTACTGGATGGTTTCATTTTTTAGACACTTTGTTAGGAGAAATTTAAATATTTTCTTAACAAAAAGCGTAATCAACTGCTTCAATCAAGATTAGATGATTGATTGAAAATAGCATTAACTAGTCGATTACTAAGTGCGGTCACGTAATAAAATGCGATGAAATAAAAAGAGCACCGAGGAATTAGTTCAGAAGGAAACTAATGAATCATAGCTATTAAAATAGCTCTATTTGTTAATGCTATAACAATTTTTATATTTTTTTGCGTATCCTTATATATATGTATATAGTATATATATATATATATATATATATATATATATATATATATATATATATATATATATATATATATATATATATATATATATATATATATATATATATATATATATATATATATACATATATATAAAATTATATATATTAAGTATATCTTATTATTGCTCCAAGAAGGTAAGTTTGTTTTCTGCTTTCTTTCATCACAAACTAATTTTCAATTGCATTTTTAACTTTTAGTGTTATAGACGCATTATAAAGAGTAAATTTTATCTTAGGATAATTATTTTTTATTTGATAATATCCCAGTTATCTTCGTAAAAGAATGCGTCATGATAAAATACTTTACGTTTTCCTATTAAAAAATTCTCTTATATCTTTATTATTATATCATTATATCTTATATCTTTTAATCTTATGTCTCTAATTATCATATTATATCTTGTTCATAATCTTTCATTTCATATGAAATGAAGTAAACAACAAAAGAAAAAAATCAGAAATTCGCATATCTTTTAAAAAACCTATGACCATATCGAGTCATATCTTATCATGAAATGTATTACCGCCTTATTCCTACCACAGCTTACGTATGAGAAAAGTGAGTATATAAATATATAGCAGTTACTCGAGTAAATTTAAAAAAATTCTATTTCGGAAAATAGTATTAAATCACATAAGAACTGTAGCTTATAGAGAGAAACCGCAAAATAAAAAAGTGCTCAAAATAAAAAAGATATCACCCTGAATAAAGGCTTGTTCTAATGAACCGATTTCTGAGTTTCAATCTAAATGGTTCAAGGGGGTGACCTCAAATATGCTACCTATATATTCCTAACTTTAAATTAAGTTACGAAATCAGGTACTAAACGTACTTTCTCTGAAAAGCATGAAATTTTTTAGGATTCCTGAACTTTAAAATATAGAGGCCAGTCAAAATTTCGAAAATATTGGGCCATAAATTTGGGTGCTAGAAAGCTATATGTATTTGGCGTAGTCCCCCTAAAAATAGCCAAATAATATCGCCGTAGCAGGAATAGAAGTTAGGGAAAACCTTAAACAATCTATGTGATCGAGAAGAGAGAAATACCTAGTGTTGCTCCGTTGTTAAGCAACAAAGTTGGCACAATAAAAATAATCAGATAAAAATAAATCGTTTTCATTCATGATTATCAGTTACCTGGGGAATGCTTATTACTTGATAGTTAATCGAAAAACATCTTGAAACATTTTTCCGGGCTGATTTCTGATCAAAACGCAAATATTGTGTTCTTTTTTATCATCTTTGAAAATGAAATTCGAATGGATCAATAAATTATTTATGATTTCCCAAAATTTTAGAATTTGAGCAAAGAACTTTCCATATGACATTAGTTGTATTTGTTTGCGTTGTTTTTTACCTTTTTAAGTATGAAAATTTTATAAACTGAAACCAAATTTCAAAAATGTATTTTGATTCTTTTATATACAGAGTTGTCGGGCATATAATTCGATTATTCACCAAATTATTAATAAGGTTTCGAGATAAAAAAAAAAAGAAAAAAAAAGAATCCCGGAAAAAATTTTTGAGTATCTGGAAGAGATTATAGCTATTTTACACATTCACAAAGTTTTATATATATAGTAACATTTCCTTTTTTCTCTATTTTAAAAAATAGTGAATGTTAATTGACATTTTAAGAAAATTTATATATATATGTTTAAGAATATTATTCAATTTCTTATTTAAGAGATCACACCATTCTGCCATACGTGAGTTACATGGTCTTCTTTGGATATGGATAATTTGCTTATATATAGCATCCTGGTGTTTCTATTTATTCTGAACGGAGCTTCGCAAATTCGTAATATGTAAAATTAATAAAATGTTGCTCAACATGTTCTTCAATTATGATCAGCAACATGTATCATCAAATACCACTATTATAATTTTATTGCTCAATTCCTTTTGTTTCAAACTTAATTTACGATTCTCACCATCAATATATCTATCTGTATCCATATCTATCTATCCATATCTATCTGTCTATCTACAACATTTGTTTCAAATTTTGCCTTTCTTATGGCTCTTTTTCAAACATAACGAAAATTTTATTTTTCCTCTTCAATTTCTTGGGATTACTCATTTAGTGACACAGTATACTAAACTAAAATATTTAACGTGATATTAAAATAACGTTTATTGATAATGGGTATCGAAATTTAATGCAGTACAATTTTATTTTATCATTTCAATTTTTTTTAATGTCGCTCTGAAAAAAAATTATGGATGTGAAGCAATTCCGTCTGCAATGGAAATTTCAAAAGTTGAATGAGACAATGGAATGATTCCTCGTCCCTGGAATTAAAGTTAAATAGTTACACAGCCTATTATTTCGGACTAATTAATGTCTCCATTCCACTCGAAAGCTTTTGATATTGCATTTTTTATTTAACAATCCAGAATTTCTATAAATTTTAGGAAATACGTCAGAGCATATTTCAATGGAAATATTATATTTTTATGCATCCTTTATTTCGTTATTTATTTTTATGATTAATGTTATATTAAGTTATATGATTTAGTGCATATTATAGTATGATGCTAAGCGGCGTTTTTTCTCGCTTTGCCATAACCTTGCTGCTACTTTCAACAAAATAATGGAACCAGTTTAAGTAAATAATAAGATAATTGTTTCTAAGCAATAGAATGCCTTGTTTGAAAAAATTTCAATTCCGGGGTTAATGAAAGTACAGGCATGCTTCAATTGAGCATCAATGAAATATTAGCATTCTTTTCTCTTTACGGCAAAATATAAGAAAAATTTCTATTTCTAATTTTTGAAAAGATAATAATAAATATGCTGAAACTGTTTGCTGAACTTATAAATTACAGCTCTAAAATAAGCTGTATACCAAAAATGTCTTAATATACCTTCTTTTTAGCATTCAAAAAACCTAAGGTTGGAAAAAGAACTATATTTTGAGATGAGGATTCTAAAAACAGCACGATTTTGGAATTTTCGTACAATGTATGTCTTGAATTGTTATTAAAATAAGGTATATTGAACATTTTTTCTGATATAACAATATTTTGTGAATTGTACTAAAGTTGATAAATAATATTAACAATTTTTTTAAGGTAATTTTTTCATCATATCTTTTTAAAAAAGGAAAATTTCTCAAAGTTAACTGGAGAAAATAAGTTTGAACATCAAAATAAACTATTAATTCAAGAATTTTCGGTCTTTTTAAGAAACAATGCAACCTGCTGTATTTGCGTTGCACATTTAAGCATTTAATTTTCATTACACGAATAAATAAGAAACAATAAAAAAAAACAGTCAGACATTTATCTTCATTTTTCGAAAAAAATATGCTAAGTAAATAGTCAGCTGTTTTGCATCGAGTAATTTTAAAGGAGCAGATTGTTTTCTTTCTAATTTCTAACAAGCTTAATTATAAACAATTCTGAACTTTATTTCATTAAGAACTTGATAATAATTTAAAAAACTAGCGTTTAATTTAAAGGAAAACCTAAATTAAAATTCTAAAAAAATTAATTAGTATAGTATTAAAAAAATAATCTACGTGGTAGAGTAAAGAATAAAATTTTGAAAAATGAAAAAAATGTAATTAAGTGGTAAATAAAATAGTCATGTGAAACACGTGCGGTCAGGTAATTAAAAAACTTATTTTAAGATTTAGACGTTGAAGCTGATAATTACATCTTGAGAAATTTTAAGATGTTTCAAAATGCTGGTTACGTATTCGGCAACTCTACTCTCTTTCAAAGAGATGCCAACTTGCTCCGGACAGCAAATTAATATTTTAAAGTGGTAGTTTATCAATTGTGATTCTTGGTTTAATAAATTCAATTTAGTAGATTTTTTAGTAGACACGGTTCAAATTGCGATTTTACATAATCATAGTTGATATTACAATTTTATTCAAGAAGATATAACGGTACCTTTTATAAAAATTTATCTTTATTTAGTGTGTAATTGCATGATAATTATAAAATATATATTGAAGAAATTGATAAATAAATTATTCTATTCCAAATCAATATATACATTTGTATATTATTGAAATAGTACAATTATTCAATAAATCAACTAAAAATAAAATTAAAAAAGCCATTCGCATTCTATCAGAAACATGCTTTTTTAAAACAGAACATCCGTTGAATATAATGCTTTGTTCAAATCTTTTTGCCAATTTACGAATAAATTTTCAGACGACTTAAAAAGAAATATCCTGTTTAATAATTAAAAAAAATTAACAATCAGGTATCAGCGAAAAAAAATATGAATGAAAATTTAGGTTTTGCATGCGTAACTCAAGTTCCTCGTAAGTTGTCCGCATTTAATTATCAATCGCCCTATTTTAATATTTCTACATTGTCTCCAATATTTTTTTTAAAAATAATTAATTTAAATTTTTTTCTGGTTCCTCTAAATAAAAACTGTTTAAACAGAAACAGTTGAAAAAAATTGGCTCATTGATTAATGGATCATAATTCAAAATTTTTTCATCCGCAATTAAAATAAATACAAAAAAAAATAATTATTAAAAAATATTGTTTGTATGAAATTATCTTTGGATAAATGAGTTTCATCAGTGGGTGCAATTTCTTTTTTGAAATTGCTGAATTAGTTTTAAAGACAGGACTAAAAATCCAAAAAGGGAGATTAAAATTAAGGGGACCAAACTTTCATCCTCCCTCCTTTCTAAATTAGTAGGGCTGCAACTTCCAGATTGCAACCATTCAGAGAAAGCACGTTTTTCCGTCTGATTTCGTAACTTAATTAATAATTAGCAATAAATAATTAGCATACTTGAGATCATCCCTTGCAACCATTAAGATTGACACTTAGTACGTGAAAATCCGATCATTAGAACGAAACTTATTCATATATATATATATATATATATATATATATATATATATATATATATATATATATATATATATATATATATATATATATATATATATATATATATATATATATATATATATATATATATATATATATATATATATATATATATATATATATATATATATATATATATATATATATATATATATATATATATATATATATATACTTTTGTATATATGCACCCTGAATAACTTTTTAACTACTGATCGGATCTTAAAGTTTTAGGACTCAATCGTACTATTAAAAACAAGCAAACAAATATAGGGAGTTGCCAAATTCTGGGAAACGGAGGAAGAAAACGATAATAATTGAGTATATTTGGAGTGGAAGTTTATGAAAATAATCTTCAATACATTTTAAAGTACATTTAAAATACATTTTAAAGTACAGAACTGCATTTATCATGAAAAAAATTATACAAAATAGATTGAATTGGCGGATATAGATAGCTTGAAAGAAGTGGAGAGAATGTATTACTAAAAATATGCTTGTTTTTTAAACGAAATTTTTTTGCAATGAAGCCCTTAAATTGATTCTAATGCGCAAGTATGTATTTCAATAAAGAAACAAAAAAAAAATTAATCTTCTTCGAAATATATCTGGGCGCCTGGGGCCGTTAGTGGCCTTTTTCAAATTTGTCTTGTATTGTGGTCTTTAAGGTGGTTCTTCCTGGTAATTGGAATGCAATTGGAATAAAAGGAAATTAAATATTTTGTATTTTAGTTAGAATTACGTCACTACAAAAATGAGCTGCCATCGGTCTGAGGTTTATGTCTTCTCGTAAGTTTTCAAAAGTAAAAATTTAGCTGAATCCTGCGGTGTCACAATTTATGGTCTTTTCGAAAAATCTGAAATTTATCTTTGCAATATGATGATTTAAAAAATCTATGTTGAGGTCGCGATGTATGTTTTTATTGGGGATAAACCATCTTGCTTTTGTTATTTTCCGGAGGATTTTATTCTGGCATATTTTGAGTTTTTTAAGGAGTGATGTGGAGATATTGCACCAAGCTGGAGATGCATAAGTTAGGATAGGACGGATCATCAAGATGAAGAGTAAACGTTTAAGTCTGAGTTCCATTTTGGGGTTCTGAAGAAGGATTTGTAATCTGTGACAGGCTGCTTGTGCTTTGTTGATAACTGTTTTGACGTGATCTTTCCAATGAAATTGGCTGTTTATGACCAGACCAATATATTTTGCGCTTTTGACTATGGGCATACCCTCCAACTGCTACGAAATTTCCGTAGTTTCAGAAATCTTCTTTTCAGACGGTAGCAAAATTAATGTCTTAATATTTAAAAAAAAATAATTTTACCTTAACTTGTCCACTATTACTTATAAAAGTGCAGGCCATATGGCTAGATTCTTAAGTTCTGATAAAAGTTTTATGAGAGATCCATTTGCTTTAAAAATTTCTACTTTGGTTCGCTACCACTAGAAAGAATTATTTTCAAAATCTTCATAAGTGGGAGGGTATGACTGTGGGTATAGTTTCGTTAAAGAGAACAACTTGATTTTTTGAGAGGATAGTTTTTCTTTTATGCTGGATGATTAGTAGTTTCGATTTTTGGCCGTTGACTTTAAACTTCCAGTCAAGACACCAGGTTTCTATTTCCGTAAGCTTTTCTTGGAGTTTCTGTAAGGCAATGTTGGGATCTTTGGACTTCACGACAATTCCTGTATTATCTGTGAAAAGTGCTGTGATGCTATTAAAGTCTTTTCTGTCGATGGGTGAGTCGTAGGTAAATAATATGAATAGTATGGGCCCAAGGATGCTTCCTTGAGGCACTCTTGCTGTTATTTTTCTGTTTGTTGATTTCATGTTTTTGAAATTAACCTGTAAGGTTCTATTATGTAAGTAGGCCTGTATAATTTTAATGACACCAGATGGGAATTTAAGTTGTATAAGCTTGAAGACAAAAATTAATACATAAATGAACAAAACTATAACAATGAAAAAGTAAAAAAAAAATTTGATATATCCTCTGCAAAAGTTTTTAATTTATCTCAACACCAAAAATGGTGGCAACCATACACTAAAATTGTTCACTGTAATTATATTCAGGAATGATGCAATGTATTTTTTTAATCTAATTAGCTTTCTTCTGGATTACTTTTTTAAATTTAAAAATAAGCGAAGGTTCATTTAAATTCTTTAAAATGTATGCTTACACTTAAAATATTAAGTGTTAAATCCATAATGCCAGGCTTAGATTTTAAATGTTCGGCAAAATTAATGCAGCTTTTTTATTGAAATCGGCATGACTCAGCCAGTGCCTCCTATAAATGAAAGCCTCCACACGCTTTCTTATGGGTAGTCCAATCAGACCCCTATGAAGGTAAACCTGTTTACGAAGGAGCAATTTAATTGAAAATCTAGTGATAGCAAATATGAATTTGTTTAATTTATGAACATACTTGGTTTACCTTATTTTCTCGTCTACAACTACAGATTTATTTCTCAAATATATAAGATAAATTTCTTTCAGTTACTATTAAAATGGAATTTTTGTTCATGCGCACAACTGATTCACTTTTTAAATAGTCTATGCAGATTACTTAAAAAAATTCGTTTCGGAGGCTTTAGGTCAGGTTATATTTTGCTATCAACGAATCACGGAGATAGATCGTTTGTGATTAACTAATTTTTCTGAGATTTTACTGATATAATCTTAAACCCATCTATCTACAGCATATTTTGGACCCCCAGAGCTTTGAATTTTGTAATTTGATAACAAAATCTATTACATATAAAACATTTTCATAATTTAAATTTATAAATTATTTAAAAAAAATTCTTTTGCAGTTTTAATTCTTATTTCTGTAAATTTTTATTTCTGTAATCTTTTAATTTTTATTTCTGCAAAAACTTCTATTAAAAACATTACATTAAATTCAAATTACTGCATTAAATTCAAATTCCTTTTTTTTTACTCCTGAAAAAGTAATAAGATTTTTTATGTTAAAGTTTCCAGAATATTTTTCGTTATTATACTAACAATGACATAAGCTTTCGTTATTTGAAAAGAGTATTTCTTGTCAGAAATTTATTTAAGCATAAGAACTTCTCACCCAAATAATGAGATAGAATCTTTCCGGTTGAACTCTAGTTATAAAATAGGAAATTTTGATTAATATGCTTTGTCAAAAATTTTTAAACATTGTTTTATGCATCAAAAGATGCCTCCGTGGAATTTACTTTTTTAGCCACGCATGTTAACGATATCAAATATTTTTTAAGCTACACGAAATAATGGTTTCAATATCCATTATACATCATTGTTGGGATTTTATTATGACACTTTTCGAGATTAAAGATAGACTTCTTCGACGCGTCATAGCCTCAATTTAAAAAATAAAAAGTTTTTATTTTTAAATAAAATAATTAGGGGCCTCGTGTTTCCCTGCCCTGCAAACATATTGTTTATTAAATTTAAAAAAAAATCATAATGTTTATTCTGCATTCATTTATTCCTATTTTATTATTATGGCTCAGCAAAAATTAGTCTAAGTCCTCATGTTTGTGATCTTCATATTAGGTTAGATCCAAGAAAATGATGTTTGGCGACAAAAAAAGAACAGCATTTTTATCACCATTAATTCATTTGTATTATTTGTTTCATGCATTATCATAAATTAGCTTAGCTGCACCAGATGTGAGGTTTAGATCCGTGAAAAAGATTTTTATTTAGAGAAAAAGTAAGCAGCATTTTATAATAATTTTTTATATTGTTTGTGTCATGAAGTTTCATAAGATAGTTGTTCGGGTACGTAGTAAGATATTTTTTAGCTTTGTGGAAGTAATTAATCAGCATTTTTATACATGTCATGATCAGGGCTGAATGCATATATATAGCAAGATGAAATAGAGCAAACACTGGTACGAAAGACATTTCATTCAAGCCGTTTCTTCGAGAATAATTAAATATCTGTAACTACCGATATTTTTTTTTTTTTGCATTCATAGCACATATATGAAACTGCTTTTTTGTCAAAAAAATTTCAACTATGAAAATTAGCTGCTCACTTCCCTTTCGACCCCTCATATAACAATCATCAAAATAAATAATAATTTTCAACTGAAATTCATATCTCAATTATAACCACAGATTCAATTATCAAACTTCAATTTCTACAGCTGTAATCTTGAAATAAAGCTTTAAATATGAAATTAATAAATCCAGATTACGCTGACCATCAACACTCATGTACAACCACATTTAAAAATTTCAAGCACACATAGTTTAAAGCAAGTTGCTCATTTTATTTTCATTTCTTTTTATTTATTCAAGCAAAGTGCTTGAATCTTTTAAAGCAGTGCTTCCCAAAGTGTGGTACGCGTACCCCTAGGGGTACGGGAACAGTTTAGCGGGGTTACGCGTTCTTATGCGAAATATCTTGCAACAAACAAAAATTTCAAAAAATTTTATTTAAAAACAAGGCTAGCCATAAAAATTTACGATTACGTATTTTTCTACTGGCTATTTTTTGCTGATTTAACAGTTAATAATTAGTGATGTCAATAGCCAGTTGTGATTTTTAACTTTCGTGCAATTTTTTATAGTAAAAAATACATTCATTTTTGTATTAGTGGTACACAGGGCTACGAAAAATTTAGAAAGGGTGCACAAAAGTCATAAGTTAGAGGAGCACTGTTTTAAAGCAAGCACAATGATTGCTAGCCATAACGAATGCTTGCAAACAGTAAACATATCATGATGGATGGAATAAAGGCTGGCCGCTTCGCCGCCCAGTTAAAACCGCAAGATTAGGACTAGTACCCAAGAAACATTAAATATTGTTGAATAGTTTGAAGAAGAGAACAGGTTTACTCCTCCCAAATACTAGTTAAAACTGAAATGGTTTTACGAGCAGTTTTTTCTCTTTTCCTTCTCACTTTCACCCATAATCCTGCCATATAATAAATTTGTTCAACTCCATTACATATATCACTTTTTATAGCATATTCCTTTAAAAATATAAACATATTAGATTTGAACGGAAAAATACACAGACAGATAATATTATAATTATTCTAACCATCGTTGAGCCAATTTTTGAGTTTACGACTACTAATGTTCAACTGCGTAGCCTTGCAATTTTGAACTCAATCCAGAAGACAGGAGAACTACTGGATCAAATATTGGGGGGAATTTTCTTTCATGGAGGACTTTTTGATGGAACTAACCAGCATTTGCTTTACATGGAGAGGAAAACCACGAGAACATCCCACGGTCACCCTGAATGCAAGGGGACTCTAACCTACGATCCGTCTACCACTGAGAATGTTTCACGTCAGCACTGTGGTCGGTGCAAGCCGGATGCGGAATTCGTATCTACTGGGATAACCAGGTTCACCTCATTGGAATTAAAGAATTAAAAGAGAGAAAATATCTGTCGCTGTGCATATTTTTTTCACAGATAAAAATTTTAAACCAAAGTTAATATTATATGTATATAATTGTTATTTTCATTGATTTTTGCATGCTCAATATTTATAATAGTTATTTCATCAGTAACACATTCACATCATTACTATATCTACAATACAATGAAAATAGATATCGAATTCATGTTTGCTTATTTATATTGTTTAGAGATCAAGGATACATTGTACTCAGTTTATCGATCTACTGAAGAGAAGAAAGGCGGAATTAATCTTGCCCAGTCCGAGGACTGAACACTGGAGTAACTATGGAAGAAATGCAATAATGCGGGAATTCTTTTGAAACAAACCACTACGCCGATGTTACAATTAATAAACATAATATTAACTTATATTTAAATCAAAAAGAATTTTTATTCATACTGAATATACTATTTCAAGTAAAGAAAGTCCCAAACAACAAGCTTAGCTTCAAAACTTGAAGTATTATCTTCAAAGATCAAAAAGTAAACTCAATTTTCTATGAAAAAAATTAACTTATAATAGAAGACGTGTGCCAGCATTTGCATATTTGTTACAAATGTACAAACTTGAAAATTATCTCCAACTCTTTTGAACTTATTGTAAAATCGATGGCGTTTAAGTAAACAAGGCAACGTGTAAGCTATTTATTAAATACACGGTGCACAGATTATTAGAAAATTTACTTCCGAAAATACCCTCATTTATCTTCTTACAACATGTAACCTCAGAATTGCAGCAATTAGTGGCAAAACAAACAAGCTATGCTCTAGCTCATCTTGTTAAGAAAGTCAATTCATCATTGAAGATAGCCCCTGTTTCATTAAAATTGTGATAGATTTCGGGTAAAGTATAACTAGTTTAAATGCGAAACAAAATTGCTTTACGGTATTAATTGCGAAGAATGATATAAGACTGTAATGTTGTAATTTTTTAAGGAAAAGCTTTCAAATGTATTAATATTTCATTTACATTTGTTTATAAAACAATATTTAATATACTAATAAAGACTAAGATTATTAAACTGTATTTGCTAATTAGAAAATTAGCTCCCATAAACAGAATTTAAGTATATCCAAAATTATAGTTATTAAGTCTATCCAATTAAAAGAAAAGCTCTCAAATACATTAATATCTTATTTATTTGTTTTAAAAACATCATTTACTCTACTAATGAAAAACTAGTAATGTTAAAAAACTATCAGTAATAAAATGTATTTGTTTATTAGAAAATGTGGTTCCTATAAAGAGAAATTAAGATTTTGCTAACAACCACCACTAGACTGCTGACCTCAAAAATTCCTACCATAACTATTTTAACAAATATGATGGATGGGATAGGGGTCGCTGCGAGGCCCATGTGCCCAGCTCAACAAACAAAAGAAGAAGAAGAAGAAATTAAAGTTTTTTCAAATTTTATGATTTTTAAGGGAAAGCTTTTAAGTGTATTAACATATCATTTATTTGATTATAAGACATCATGTACCATACTAAAAAAACTAATGATATTAAAAAGCATTTGTTAATTAGAAAATGTAGCTCCGATAAACAGAAATTAAGCCCATCCAAATTTTAGTAATATCTGAAGAAAAGCTTTCAATCGTAATAACATTTCATTTGCTAGTTTATAAAACACTATTTACTATACAAATGAAAACTGATAACATAAAAATTTATTTGCTAGTCAGAAAATCTAGCTCCAATAAACAGAATAAGTCAATCCAAATTTTTGTAATATCTAAAGAAAAGCTTTCAATCGTAATAACATTTCATTTGCTAGTTTATAAAACACTATTAACTATACAAATAAAAACTGATAATATTAAAATTTATTTGCTAATTAGAAAATGTAGCTCCAATAAACAGAAATTAAGTCTAGCCAAATTTTTGTAATTTCTAAAGAAGAGCTTTCACTCATATTAGCATTTCATTTGTTTGTTTACAAAACACTATTTACTATACTAATAAAATGCTGATAATAAAAAAATAATAGTACTAATATATATGGGTCATTCTCACAAAAACAGTCATTTTCATGTCCCCAGTATATTTTATGTTTGTTTTACAGCTTACGAAGAAAAAAAATTCAGGGAAAGTGTCCTTCAGAATGCAAGCTAACAAAAGAATGAAAATAAAATTATCAATTTTTATTTTTTATTTATTTTAGGTAATTAAAATATACCAATATGTCATTCCCTCACTTGTCCCCACTGCTGATTTAAAAAAAGAAAAAAATTGTTTCTGAAATAATTTTTTTTTTTTACAAATTCGTGTTTTTTATTTCAGAATATTGAACTATAGAATTCAAAAAATCAATTTTAAATTTAATTTCCGATAAAAAATATTAACACAGCACTATTTTAAACTTTGTCCCCAGTGTTTCGCGTCATTCCCTCACAACAATGTTCTTATCACCTGCAATCTTCTTAGAATAAAAATATTTCAATAAAAACTTCAGAAGTTAACAACTGGCATCATAGAACGAAATTGCAGTATGTTTCCATCTTCAACTTAAAGAAGCTTTGCTGTGGTATAAATTTGAATGAATCAAACCAGGTAAAATTTTTTACATTTGTCATTCCCTCATGTCATTTTTTAGAGTAAAATAAAATACAACTTCATCGAGAAAGTGGATAATTATATGTTGCTTTCTTGTATGAATATAATTGTATGTGATTGACTTCAGAAATTAATTAGGCCTAACTGTTATTTTTAAATTTTATTGAATTCGTCATTCCCTCACTTGTGTATAAAGTGAGGGAATGACGCTGAAGTGAGGTAATGATTCAAGATGAGTATATTATTAAATTTTTTTTTGTTCAATCGTGCCAGCCAATTTTATTTCCCAAAACTGTAAAAACTATTAAATATATAAGACTAAATTATAATAAATATTAGATATACTTAGTATGTTATCATTTTCAAACTTTAGGTAGATGTAACTTAGATAAAAACATGTATTAAAATAAAATATCATTCCCTCACTATTAGTGTCATTCCCTCACTTTTTAAATAGTGAAAATAATTAATTTACTTATTAATTAATTTGAAAAATAAATTAAAAAATTAATAAATTAATTTATTAAATTAATTAATTTATTTATTAAATTAATTAATTAATTATTATAAATTAATTAATTATAAATTAATTAGTTAAAAAATTAATTAATTTAAATATTAAGTATAATTTATAGGATATATACTTTCTTTATAATGCCACTACATATTTCTATTAATATGAAAAGTTTCAGAGCTTTTTATTCACTTTACTTTTTTGGGATTTTATGAACTGAAAAATGACAGTTTTCGTGAGAATGACCCATATATATTCTTTAGAAAATGTGGTTCCGATAAACATAAATTAATTCAATAAAAATTTTAATTTTGGTACAGTTCAGTCAAAGTTTTACGAGATACAATACAATTGGTTTGGGGCGAAAATTGGTAAATCTTGATAAATAACCTAAAAGCTGTTGCTAAATGAAGGTATTGTCATTGGATAATTGAAAATATTTAAACTAGAATGCTGGTTTACGTATCAATTTATCTGAAATTAATTTCTGAAAATTGCTCTTATATTTATTATGTAAAACTAAAACAATTATTAGTGTCAGAAATATTAGGTGATATACGAAAAAATTCATACTATGATACGAATGTAGAATAAATAACTATTAAATAAAAGTTATTATTTTGAACTATGTCCGAAAACAAAATCCCTTATATATGAAGAGGGGTTTTTCGAGGGGGGAGGGAAACATATATCTCTGAACTGACAATAGCTGTATGATTCAAACATTTCTTTAAACAATCAACCTATATAAAAATTCATTGCCTATAAGAGAAAAATCTAATTTTACATAACATTAGGAAATAATCAAATATCCCAAAACATTCTTGTTTTCATAGGTTAATAAAACAATTAATACAGACCTGCCAACTTTTAATCCCTTCCATTATCATTTTTCCCAGTGGTATTAAAATGGAATTAAAACTTCAATTTTAAGCAAACAAATACGTTGTATTTGAAAAAAATTAAGTTGACAACCATGATAATAACGCATATTAATATATAAACTTAATTTTTGTAAGAATAGTGGTGATCAAAATCATTTAAAAATTAAATTTATAAAAGAAAAAATAGTATATATTTACTACCACTTTAAATATGAAAATAAAATCTCCCACAAAATCCGGGAGAGATGGCATATATGTTAATATTACTGATGACCATTGCGTATTATTAATAATGCTTTAATAATAATATATTTTGATTACAGAAATAGTTAACGAAATATAATTGAAATTAAACAATCTTGCTGTTTCTAAATTTCTTTCTAGGAAAGTAAATAAAAACATAGGCGTTTTCTGGAAACGATATTTAGATTTTAACTATTAAATAGAAATAATTTGTTAGGACTATGCGCGAAAACAAAATCCCTCACATATTAATTGATATTTTTTTGCGGGGGGGGGGGGTATAGCTGTATGATACGATAACTGTATGATTCAAGCAATCGATCTATCTAAACAAGTCGCCACATTAATTATTTGTTAATTATTTGTTTTATGACTGTAATAAGAAGGGAAAAAACTAATTCTTCATAACATTAGAAAATAATCGAAAATCCCCAAACATTCTCTGTTTTATAGATAAATAAAACAATTTATATTATGTATAATAATATATGCTATAATATATAATGCTATAATATGCTATAATAATATTATGGTTTGATTACAAAAATGAATTGAAAAATACACTAAAAATAAAACAATCGTACAGTTTCAAATTTTTTTAGGAAAGTAGATTAAAAAAAAAAAGCTTTTTCTAAAATCGATATTTAAAATGTTTTCCAAGTATTACAAATTCAAAATATTTGCTTTTAGGAGAGTTTAAGGTAATTTTTACAGAAATCGAATAAATTTTAAACAAAATTGTCGGATTATTGTCGCATTACTTAAAAAAAAAAAAAACATTGACTTCTGTTTCATGCTTGATTTTGATTTATTGAATTCTTCAATATAAACCACATATTCACTCATTAAAGTCAATTAATTGAATAAAATTAATTTACTGATTAAAGTTAATAAATTCCTTTAGGTTTAAGTAAAGTAAATAAGGAAAAAGTAACATTTGTAGAAGCAAAAAAAAAATTCTTAAATTCTGATGAAATGAATCGGATAGAAATGGAACTGCATTGATAAATGTACAATAATGATTCAAACATTTTGTGTCGAAATTTGAATGACCATGCAGAGACAGATGGTTAGAAGTACTTTCGGATGCATACATGCATAATGCAAATTATGCTTTTATCTATTCTGTTCCTTATATGATTATAAAACATTTTGAAATTGGTGTATAAATAACTTATACCTGAACACCGCTTGGATGCTGTGAAGGAGATTTATTTGAATGCAAACCGTTCGACAGTGAATTTTCTTACAGCAATCCACTGATTTCTCTGCCTTTTCACACTTTTTACTTTGCCGTGTTTCTAGTAGATGTCACTAGTGTGCTTAGAGAGACTGGATTGTAAAACTATTTCATGGACATGTTTTGCAGTTTTTCCCTTAGGAGGGAAAGTTGAGAAAGTTGCTTTTACCTGTTCAGTGTATTACGCTTTGCGAATAGTATTTCTTACCAATTTTGTCACAAAATAAAAAAAGTTAAATTAAATGGATTTTAGCAGAAATTAATTCTGATATCTCCACATTTTAAAATATACCTCACCGAAGCTAAATTTTGAAAAGAAATAAAATGTAAGCATTCAAAAATCTCATGCTTTCTTTTTAACATTTATCACCTGTAATATGTTTTTTTTTTCCAGTTCAGTAACTTCCACAGAAAACTGGCAACTTTAAGAAAATTGTCTTATTTTCGCAGGATTAAGAGCTGTCAGAAATTAATAAATACAATACTTATTACAGTTTTCGCTGCTGATTTGAATTCATATAATCGAAAAGAAAACAAAATCGTTTATTTTTTTTTGAAATGTGCTTTTTTTTCAGCTCAACATAGCAAGAAAATGGAAGAACTGTTTGGTAGTTGATTTCACTTTTGATTCGGCATTTTTTACACTTCTATAAGATTGTATTATATATATATATATATATATATATATATATATATATATATATATATATATATATATATATATATATATATATATATATATATATATATATATATATATATATATATATATATATATATATATATATATATATATATATATATATATATATATATATATACAATACATTTTCTCGTGCTGATGCTTTTAAAATGCAGGCCAAAGTACTTAAAGTTCCGCAAGCTTTAGTTTTTAATTTTGTACTACTTCATAAAATGTCTTGTAAAAAACGTAGTTGTTGGCTGTCCTGAAGCATAATTTTTTTAACACTTTAAAAATAAAAAGTAAATCTCGAAATTACAGGGCATTCGACAGCACTTTGTTTATGTATCATGCACGATACTTTAAAGCAACAAAGAGAAAGAAATGTTGGGTATTATTTAAAATTAGAGTACCTAAAAAACATCGATACCAATGTAACTGGTGCCTAATTCAAAATTATTTCAGGTAATTTTACACTACTATGCAGTCATTCTCAATTTTAATTTATTCAAAACATAATAATACATGTTCCAGCTGACCTGGTGGCCGAGTGGTTAGCGTGCCTGACTGCGGAGCCGCTGGTCACGGGTTCGAATCCTGCTCAGGGCAAGATGTTTTCTTTCTCTCTTTCTCTGTGTTCTATGTCCTTTCTCCTTTGTCTTTCCAGTTGATTGTGCGAATGTGCCCCGCCCTATAAACGGATTGAGGTTGTGTGACGTGAGCGACGCTGCTCCACGGGTGCCCACTGGGTAACGAGAAGAGAGTCGCAGTTTTGGCATTCCTGTGACCAATGGGACAACCCCCTAGTGTCCGCCATTAAAAAAATACATGTAGGGTAAACTAACCAGTGAAGGAACACTTAAGCTTCGGTTGCCTTTTAAAAAATCATATTAATTTCAAAATTCGTAATTTTAGTTAAATGACAGTGTCAACATATTTGTTACTAGTTGCAAACTATGCAAAAAAATTGTAGAGAACTTACATAATATTGTTTTAAAGTTTTGGAGGTTCAAATAACAAGTAGTAAGAAGACCCAGTGAAGGAACACTTAATTTTGGTTATTTTTTAATGCTCTTTATGAATTTTTTAGCCATACAAATATATAAAAACAAGAATATTTGTGAAATTATAACAGACAAGTACTTGTAAAATGCTAACTTTTTTCTGTAATCATGAACTAGAAATTAAAGTGATGTTAAATAAAAAAATAAATAAAAAAATAAATAAAAAAAATCATTCTTTCTTATAATTTGACAGTCAAATCTAAATCATTGTGTCATCCGATGCTGTTTATTATCATTATTATTTTATCACCTTTTTGTTTACTCTTTTTCCGCTTATTTCTTAAAGCTTTCTTTCTTTTTTAAGTATTTTTTCTTTATTTTTCTTTTCCACTTTCTCTTGTTTTAACTTCTTTTAGATCTTTCAGCCTCTTGAAATTTTTGCCATTTCTCTGAAGTTGGTGCAAAAGGTAATTTATTCGTTTTTCTTCTTATTTGACCTTTCCTTTTATCATCAATTATTTGGCCAATGTAAATTGTTCTTCCAAACTTCTTCTGATTTTTCAGCAACATTTCTAGAATGCCTTTCTCGAAAATAGACGGGGGAAAGGTGTCTTGAAGTTTGAGGCAAATCCATCTCTTGTTGACTTATATCTAGAGGATCTTTAGCAGTACTGATTTTACTTATAGAATCATTTCTTTTTTCTACTAAGAGAGGATCAGCATGCGGACTCATTTCAAATTCGATATCTAAGATGAATTCATTATCAATACTAGCTTCAGTTCCTAAGTTGACTTAACCAAGTGGTCTTCTTTTAATACGTACTTCTTCCATATTGAAAAAAGTACAGGCTCTTGGATATTTTCGATATTAGACTCTTCAGTCAATGCTGCGTTAAAAATTTGCAACATGCCTTGAGGGATTTTCCTCTCAAGCTTCAGAAGAAATTGAGTATCGTTTCTGTTTAACCCTGTTCTTTGTTGAGGAGCTTGCTTTTAAATTCTAACATTGTAAAGTAGTTCTTATAAATTATATAATCACGCTGTTATCCTATAATGTCAATAATCCTAAAAGCCAGCGAAAAAAATTTCTATTCAAATTTTTATGATTATATTTAATTAGTTTTCGATTCGTAAACATAGTTTATTAAGTTACCTAACATTTGATGTAACTACACACCCCATTAATAAATATAAATTATAATTTTTTCATAAATTAAGCTATTAAATTAACATTTTGAACTAACATTATTTCAGGAATTATTCATACAATTTTTAACAAAATTTCGGTTGTCCTCTATATAGCAGAATTACTTATCCTAGAGTGATGTAAAATCATATTTCACACATTACTGTTCATTCACTGGAAGTATTTTTAGTGAAGGAACATGCCTGTTTCTTTACTGGTTAGAAGTCTGTTTTTTGTCTTTTAACAGAATTTTGATGTATAATATGACTAAAAGTACAAGAAAATTAAAAAATTTCTTTTATTTTCATTAACTGGGAAATGAACCCAGTAAAGAAACACTTGTTCCTTCACTGGTTTTTCATCGTTTGGTGATCCAGTGAATAAACACCCCCTTATCTCAGTACTTGATTATGCTATGGTGCTTTTAAAAAAATAAAACGTAACTTCAATAACTATATTTTGAATTCTCTTTTTCACAGTGAGAAAAATAAGACTACTACATGCAATTAATTCCGCTTCATACATATAAATACAAACACACTCACCTTATAATTTTTTCAACGAAACAAGGTGTTGCAGAGATAATAACAGATTCAAAAAATTTTCCAGAGAAGTCTATTTGACCAGGTAATCCAAAATACTGCTAGATGACTTCCTATTGTTTGACAGTAAGCTATTGTTACCAATCAATCTAAAAAAAAAACTTTCAAATTCTTATTTTTAATCAATATATATGAAATGTTCCTTCACTGGGTAGTGTTCCTTCACTGGTTGGTTTACCCTATATATGTTTTAAATAAATATAAAATATTTTTTTAATATTTTGAATTATTTAAAAAATAATTTTCATTTACTTATATTATTTAATTATTTATAACTTTCGAATTGTTCAGGACGCTAAATAAATTTCGTTATATTTTATAAAAAATATATTTGTTACAAATAAGTCACATTTTTTTAACTTTTTTACTCAACTTTAATTTTTTTAAATATTAAATTTAACAATACCTGTCAAATTATCGTTTTTATTTTGAGTTTAAAATAATAAGTAAGTGGCGGCTTTGTTTATTCTTAAATGATAAAAAAAATGAAAATCTTATAACCACTAACTACCAAAATACGTCAACAAGTATAGTGCTGTTGTTATGCAAATATGCCGTATTTAAGCAATGTTACAAATAATACTTCGATGAACATGAATTAGAGGCTAATTACTGAGATTCCTTCAAAAAATTCCTTTTTTTAAAAATTTATTCTCAGCACAATAAATGAAATTATTTTCATATAATTGACAATATATTTAAAGAAGTTATGAAATGCGATTTTGGGAAATTAAGCGTATGCATCGTCGAAAGAAATAAAAAAGGAGTTCATGAATATTTTTCTAAGATAAGAACTGATATAACTAGTAAGCTATTTAGTTCAAAACACTTTGAGAATATCTCAAAGAAATAAAAATTTTATGAACTTTTGTCTTTTAGTGAGAAAGACATTATATCTTTAAAGTGTTTTTTAAAATTCCTGCGGGAGTTTCTATCTTTATACCACAAAACAATATCAGGGTTTGTTTAGTGGAATAAATAAAAGCAGTGTTTATAACATATATAATTTTAAATTTAAAACTGTGATATGATATCGCTGATGCAATGTTTAAAGATTTTTCCGTCATTTTGTTTTTGTAAAAACTTCATTTCTTATGCTAAATATAATTCTCACAAAAATGAATAAATAAAATTCTATTTCATTATGAAAAGAAAGACTGCATGATCGTAAAATATTTTCTTATCGATGTTTCTAGAGGTTTAAAAAGAAATAAAACTTTATTGCGCATACTTAAAAAGAATGTGCTTTCTTGAAAGATATTTTTTCATATTGATTCTCACAGCTCTTTTTTTTCTTCGGCAGGCTCTCTAGATTATTTCTCCTTATTTCTTTTTTCTTATGCTTAGTCCTTGAACTGTCCAACCAAAAAAATGTATTAAATAAAATAACTAGTTCAATATTTACATGTTATTAAAGGCAATAGTATTAGCGGTTCACATAATATATTTGTCTAATTAACGTTTTTATCTCTAGTTATGCAATCTTGAGATATTGCATATAATAACTCTATTAAAAAGGAAATAAATACGGAACTAAGTTTTTGCAAGAGTTCCAATTTGCAAAAAAGAATAGATTAAGACTATAATGTAATTGAAGGCACTACATTTTTCCTAGCTTTTAAAATTTCTATAATTGCATAGATTTAATTTTCTCATCGTATTTATAAAAAAAGCAAATATAAATATTTTATTCTTTTATTAACATTCGATGTTATGGATAACTTTTGAATTCAACACAAATGTATAACTCATTAATTCCCTGTTGCGATTATTAGAATATCGAAATCTATTTTTAACTAATTTAGCTGTTTTATTTTTCTAACCATAAAAATGTTTCAGTCATAGGGTTATATTAATTTCTCAGGTTGTTTTTGGTGATTAAGCTTTAGCCAAATTATTTAAAATGTAAACTTAATCACGAGGGGTTGGCTTTGTTTTGGGTTGTCTTAGCTATCGATTTCTCAGGAACTATTCAGCCGATTTCGCTCGCATTTAATATTTTACCATGTAAAATTAGACACTTGAGAATGATGTAAAAAATTGTATACCTTATAATTCAAAAGTTTTTTGACTAGGGCTAACTAAAATAGTAAATATTTACTAAAACTTATTTTTTGCATGGATATATCTTTGAATAAACGAATTTTATACCTGTGTGCAAAAATTTTTCAATTATCTTAAAAAGTTCTTGAGATATGGCGAAATACACAGAAAATAATATTAACATTAGGAGATGAGCTCAAAACTTCGGATCGCTCTGGAGACCAAACTATGCAGACTATATTTCCCAGTTTGCTGCTAGCCCCTATATTTTGGGGTCAAAAATCCGAATCTGTCTAAAAAATTATGTTCATTTAAAGAAAGTATGTTTTTGTGTCTGATTTCGTAACTTAAAATATCGTCTGCACCATCGAATTAGCATATTTGAGGCCACCCCCTCAAACCATTAAGATGGAGTAGTAGAGCGTGAAGATCCGGTCATTAGATTAAAAGTTATTCAGGGTGAACCGTTTTTCATTTTGCGCACTGTACAACAGAGCATCGCCACTACAACGATAAATCTTCTTCCATAAGAAAAAACTGAACCTAATCAGGGTTCCCAGGTCGCGAATTTTTTTATTTTTTATGTGGTAGCAAAAGTGAGATATATCTATATGTTTTAAGCTACCAATAAATTTTTTTATTTAAAGGAAATACGTATAAGCTCAAAAAATACCTCGGAAATAATTCTCCCAGCCTTAACCCCTTGGGGACGGGTGATTCAGAAAAGCATTTGTACAAAATCAGAATCAAGTTGCAATTAAATAAAAAGCGGTAACTTAAATGTAGTCGTTACTAATTTGACAGACTTACTTTGCTTTTATTTTAATTATTGTTAGTTTGATCATATATATAATCAATGTTTATTCAAAGTATAACTAAATAGTTTTATTTCGAACAAAGTAATGGTGAATTAAATAAATCGAAAAATTATAACTCCGCCCACAAATAAACTGCTAAAGAAATACTTTGATTACCAGTTTTATCTTCTTACCCTGATTGATACGGTTTTTTGCTGTCACGTATTTGTGACAGTCGGCGCGAAAGGGTTAAAGACGTAGATGAGGAGCCTCACCATCAAGCCTGCTACATCTTTCATGATGCCTTTCATTATTTTATCGCATTTCAGGTTCTTTTCTGAACAGCCAATACAACTTGCCTATGTATGTCCCTTTGGGATATTTCATGATGAATGGGATAAGGGCCATTTAGGCCTCAGATGCCCAGTTCCAAAACAACGAACGAACGAATCGGGAATAATTCATAGTTTACAAATGAAAGCTAAATATAAGCATTTTTCAGAAGTCTCGAGAAATTTTAGCTACCACTCTTTCATTTTTTGCAGTTTGTGGGAAACCTGCTAATGTTATTATAGACATAAACCAGACTTCAACATTATAACTGTACCTGAACTGATTTAGTTTAGAAACCATACATAATAATAGATTTGGATTTTTCTAAACATAAAAGTTTCAAATTTACTTCATTTTTTTTCGTTTTCGAGCAATTTTTATCATACTTTCTTACAAAATACGTCTCTTTTCAAATTATGGATATTTTGTACTCCTTAAAACTGATAGAGATTTAAACAACTGATTATCAAAATGCTTTAGTTGTATGCGTGTACCCTCTAACTACTATGGAATTTCCGTAATTTAGGAAAATATGTTTATTAGATAGATTGGATAGTTAGACAGATGTTTAGACAGTTAGTAAAAGATAGTTAGATAGCTTATTAAAATTTATGCATCAATTTTTCCCAAGATAACTCTAAATTCAATTTAATTTCTTCACCATATTTGAAGTATTTATACTTCAAATCAAAATATTACTAATAGCTACTCAATAAAAGATATTTTACATTTTAATAGTTTAATTTATAATATGATAGCTTCAATTAAAGCTTGAAAGTTAATTTTTCCTAACATATCTTTAAAATCAATTTATTCTCTTCGTAATGTTTGAAGCAATTATACTTCGAATCAAAATACCACTAATAACTAGCCCACAAAAATTTTTCGTCATTTTTATCCTTATTTTTATAGGGAGATTGCGTATATAAAGATTTACATTAGTTTCCCTAAGATATCTTTAAAATATATTTATTTTCTTTACCATTTTTGAAGTATTTATACTTTAGATAAAAATATCACAAATAACTGGCCCACAAAAGATCTCTATTTTTATCACTTAAATTACAGTAATATTTCCGATAGATGAATTTTGCTTTGTTTTGGCCTAAGATAACTTTAAAATCAATTTATTCTTTTCAACATATTTCAAGTATTTAAACTTTAAATCAAAATATTACAAATAAATAGCACATACAAGTTTTTTATTTTTATCCTTCAATTACGATAATAATGCTTATATTAAAATTATACATTTACTTGCTCTAAGATATCCTTAAAATTTATTTATTTTCTATTTTTATATATTTGAAGTATTTATACTTTAAATCAAAATATCCCAAATAACTAGCTCGCATAAGAAATTTTATATTTTTATCATTTCAATTATAGTAATATTGCTTTCATAAAAATTATACACTTATTTTCCCTAATATATCTTTAAAATTTATTTATTTTCTTCACCATATTTGAAGTATTCATACTTCAAATCAAAATATCACAAATGACTAGTCCACAAAAGATCTTCTTTATACTTGACAAAACGTGAAATTGAGCCATTTAGAGGTTTAGTAGCTAATTGACTCATAAATTTATCCCGCGAAAATTACCATTTAGAAACTAAGTATCCTATCTATGGTTGTAAGGGCGCAATGAAGTCCTTCCATGCTTTGAATAAACTAGCCAATGGGCACGGCCATTGCACATGCGCACATTTATTGGAGGGCGCTCCGATTTCATTCTATCTCAAAATCCTGTCGAAGAGAAGTACTTGCGAAATTCTCTTTTTGAATAGCTCATCTTCTTCTCAAGGAGTAACAGTGCTTTCGCTAAATCGGTTACGGTTTCAGTAGTGATTTTAATAGTTTGTCAAACCGTTTTGTTAAATAAAACTGTATTTTTTTTTATCTAGTATGATATTTTAAAGGACAAAACGAATATTGACGACGTTTTTCTTATTTTTCTATTGACATAAAGGATTTTAAATACTTTTTAAAGTTTAAATTTTTTTTCTAAAATCTAAGTTGTTTTTTCACAATTATGTCAGCAATTAAATTTTTATATAAGATCGTAGTTCTTTTGAGTTTTAGTCTCATTTTTGAGACAGAAACTTTTCAGTATATCGGACTAGATCATTTAAACTCAGCTGGAAAACCTTTAACAAAGACAGTTAATACAAAGTATGGAGAACTTCGTGGATTTATGACAAGTTTGCCAAACGAGACATTATCACCAGTTGAAGTATACTTAGGTGTGCCGTACGCTAGTCCACCTATATCAGCATTAAGGTTTATGCCTCCTGTAACACCCCCTAGCTGGAGGGGTGTTATTAATTGTGCTCATTTTAAACCTGTTTGTCCTCAAAAATTACCAGAAATTAAAAATGAAACTGAAGCTCTGAAAACAATGACAATTAACAGATTGGGATATTTGAAGAAGTTATTGCCGTTTCTGGAGAACCAAAGCGAGGATTGCTTGCATTTGAATATCTACGCTCCTGTCAGAGGTAAGATTGTAACTAATTAAAAATTAAAAACTACTAATAAAATATTCCAATTTGAAAAATTTAAAAGTAGTCAATCTAAGTTCATTGGTTTTATGTCAAAATATTAACAGGTATTTTGAAAAATAGCATATTTTATATATTTATCCAATTCCAGATTTTATTGAAAATATAAGTATATATATAAAGTGAAATATAAATATACATAAATAATAATATTTAAAGTGGTAGAAAATTCATACTTCTTCTATTTTAGTTACTTTTCATAATTAAAAACTTTACTTGAGCTAACTTTGTTCAAAACTACACATTAAACCTGCCAATTCTTAAGCTGGTCAAAAATGATTTCTTCTAGTGGTAGAGATGCCAACTTGCTCCGGACAGCAAATACATAATTTAAAGTGGTAGTTTATCAATTGTTATTCTTGGTTTAATAAATTCAATTTAGTAGATTTTTATCCACCACTCTTTCTAAATAATTCGTAGACTTATATAATATTCCAAGCTTTACAGTACTTAAGTCCTGCTATACATTTTAAAAAGCAAGCAAAAATAGTCAATTATTTGCAAAATTTACGTTGTAGATATTTACCGTTTTTTTAATTATTTTGGCGTGTCCGGAGCAGTTGGCATCTCTGTAGTGGTTTAAAAAAAGCCAATTAGAAGGATAATGAAACTAGTATTTCATTGAAATATGGCTATTGTTTGATCACTTTATCCGATAGGCAGCATGTCTACCATATATATGTTTAAATTATTTAAGTTTTATGGTAATATAAATAACTTTAAATAAAAATGATAACTTTAAATAATAAAAGTAAAGTGTGAATTTATAAATTTTGCCATCCCATAAGATATAAAAATTAAATCTTCAAAAATATTCTGGAAAAGTTAGCAAGTATGATAGATGAATAAATTAAATATATATGTTCATGCAATTAAGCTTGCTGTGGGAGATTTTTTCAAAAATGTATATAGAGGTGTGAAAAATTGTACTTCTTAAAATTATTTTATTTAATAATTATGATTCGTAATAATGTTGACTATCATTACATATAAAGTGGTTGTAAAAAGATCTAAGATCTGATAATCATGTAATAAAAATTTTAAATGCAAAATTAAACAAATATTTATTTAAGGTAATTTAGTAACCATTTATATATTATAGGGTAACAATTCATATATAGGGAGCTATAACTACCAAGTTGGCAAGTATGTGAATATGATCTTGTGTTTAAGTTATGCCTCGATAAGTTATGGTTAAGCTATCTTGTGTTAAGTTATGGTAGATATAGTTGTTATTTTATTGTCATTTCTTGACTCTTTGGGAAATAAGAAACTAAACGTGGGGACTAAAAATTTCAAAATTTTATTGAAAGAAATTAAAATTATTTACTTCTTCCTAGCAAACTTTTTTTCAGTTTACTATTGAAAGTCAATGCATGTAATGTTTTTGCTTCAAATATGAATAATTTGAAATGTAATTCATAGTGTTGATTAAGATCGAAGTATAAAATAAATTATAAATAAAAATGAATTAAGTCTCAAACACTGCTTGCAATTTTAGTAGCCAGGAGCATCTCTTCTTATAAGAAGAAAAATGCTTTAAATTCTGTAATACCTTCTAAATATAAAATTGGACTGAAATATTTTAATCAATTGAGCTCAAAAGTTTTGAAGATTCTGCTTGATATGTTTAAATATATTTACGAACCTTTGACAGAGCGACATTGAGTTTTTTAAAAAAATAATTTTTTTTTAGTTATTTTACATTCATGCTTGTAAAAACTTTTATAACTTTATAAGCGTAAAGGTCTATCTTCTCGTGATTTTAAATTTATCATTTTTAAGGTCAAGTCGACCTTTTATAATGATAGATTCTCGTTCGATATTTTCTTTACTCTTCGTGATAGTCAACAGTGTATTATCGAAATGTATATCTTTTTTTACCAACGCGCATCTTCGGTATATCTTTTTTCTTACAAATATGCATACTCGATATATCTTTTTTCTTACCACTATGCATACTCGGTATATCTTTTCTCGTACCACTATGCAAATTCAGTATATCCTTTTCCATAAAAGAAGGCATTCCATCGGTATATCTTTTTTTTACCAACATACATACTCGGTATCTTTCTTCTGGCCAACATGGCCTACTCGGTATAGCATTTTTCTTGGCACGATGAATATTCGGTATATTTTAAAAATAAATAATCGACAGAGACGTTTTAAAGCCCACCCAACTTTAGATCAATCAGTACCAGCTTGTCTGGGTAGAAAATTCAGCCTGCTATGTAATACTGACTGTATCGCAGCAATAATGTCGTTGGTCTCGAAATCGTGGTGCTTTAAGCTTCATGACTCCCTGGCCTACGGCGGCATGCGGCTTAACCGTTTTGCTTTATCATAAGTTTAGGAGTTAAAGCATATATTAATAACAAGATTTAAAGGGGTAATGAAGTAGCAATTCAGCTGGCAAATATTCTTAAAATTTTACCAGGACTTAACTTTATTTAAGCATGGGATTATAACTTAGATGATAAACTTATGATAGAAAATGTTAGTAAGATGATAAAATAGCTTAGATGATAAAAAATGGTAAAAAATGTTAATTGATTTTGACAGTAATTATAGTTGGATTTCACTCTGTATTTATTGTTACACTTACATATCTAGACTTCTGTGCTTAATAGAAAGAATGGTCTATATATCCTTGTCAAGCAAAACAATTCGAGAGTAAAAGTTAGAGAAGGATATAACATATAGAGAAGGATAACCTCCGGGCAACAAATCTTTAACCCTTTCGCGCCGACTGTCACAAATACGTGAAAAGCTTAAAACCGTATCAATCAGGGAAAGAAGATAAAACTGGTAATCAAAATAATTCTTTAGCGGTTTATTTGTGGGCGGGGAAATAATAGTTTGCTTTATTTAATTCACTACTACTTAGTTCGAATTAAAAATTGTATAGTTACACTTTTAACACACATGGATTAGATGTGTTGGATTTAAAGTGAAAGTAAATATAAATCTGTCAAATTAGCTAAGCCTTTTCTTTCCTGATACTGTTTCCTTACGAATGCATTTATGACTCGCCTGTCCCGAAAGGGTTAAAGGAAACCATTTGGAAAGGAAGATGCCACTTCACTTTCATAAATGCATGTAGTTCTTTTTATATTTTTGATTTATTTATAAGAAATGGTGCAGGGTATCCTTTTACAATGAATTTTTCGATTCAGAAAATCAAATATATACCGTTAAACTAAGTTAATCAGCATTCTGGGAAAACTAAAAAAAACTAGCAGCAAATTCTCTTAAAAAATTCGAGAACTCACTAATTTATCCATTCAATTACTAACAAAAAATAGTTTATTAGAGAATCTCTTGCAAGGGTTTCTATTCTCAGAATATTTAATTGAAAATGTAAGGCAACGTGATAAGAATATCGTTTTAAAGATTTTACTAACAGTTTAATACTTTTTCTCACGCGTTATTCAGCATATTTAAGCGCAGTAGTAAATCTAGTTAGTAGCTAAATTAATAAAATATTTTTCTTTACAAATGTCTTACCCCATACCTGCCAACTTTCACTCTTTCCGAGAATGGATTTTCAGAGTGGTTGTAAAACAATAAACGAAAAACAATCTGACTCAAAAATATATTTATATTTTGATCCCGTTGAAATTCGCTTGCACTGGGATTATTATGCTTTCATATATTTATTTATATGTAGTGGTGGTCAAACTCATTTATAATTATAATTCAAAAAGTTAATTGGAATAACCAGAGTATTGCTACCACTTTAAATATGAAAATAAAATCTTCCGGAAAATCCGGAATAGTTGGCATGTGTGTTACCCCATTTCCAAAAAGGAGCTGGAGTACTACAAAATGGGATACCGGCAAGTAAAATGTGGAAGCATCGGCAATTTTTATTATTAAAAGCATGTATACATATATATACATATATATACGTATTTAAACCAAATAGCTTATATTCAGTCAATGGCAAATGATGAATTTGCTTTGAATATGAATAATTTGAAATGTGAGTCATAGTGGTAGTTACGATTGGTCTATCAGTTTCATAGCTGCCAACTTGTACAGCGGTTGTGAGAAAATTATCTTAGTGGTAACAACATAAAAGCGTTTTAACGTAACTGGAGGTAAATTCTCTTAAGAAAAGTTTGAGAGTTGACTAAGTTACCTATTCAATTACTAACGAAAAGTAGTTTTTTAGAGAATCTCTTGCAAGGGTTTCTGTTCTCAGAATATTTAATTGGAAATGTTAAGCAATTTAATATGGATATAGCATAATCCTTGCGCAAGTGAATTTCAACGGGATCAAAATATAAATATATTTTTTAGTCAGATTGTTTTTCGTTTATTGTTTTACAACCACTCTGAAAATCCATTCTCGGAAAAAGTGAAATTTGGCAGGTATGCGTATATAAAGCAAAAAGCTATAAATTATTCAATGGCTAATGATCTGCTTTGAATATGAATAATTTGAAATGTGAGTCATAGTGGTCGTTACGATTTGTCTACCAGTTTCATAGCTGCCAACTTGTACAGCGGTTGAGAGAAAATTATCTTAGTGGTAGCTGCATAAAAGCGCTTTAACGTAATAAATCTTCAATTTAGAGTTTCTAAAAAGAAAAATGCTCAACCTACCACAACAAATCAATAATTATAAATAAGTGGATAGGATATAATTGTTAGTTTACAGCAGAGATGCCAACTTGCTCCGGGCAGCAAATAAAAATTTTAAAGTGGTAGTTTATCAATTGTGATTCTTCGTTTAATAAATTCAATTTAGTAGATTTTTATCCACCGTTATTTCTAAATAATTCGTAGTCTTATATTTTTCACCACTTTAAAGAAGTTATGTCATGCTATACCTTTTAAAAAGGAAGCAAAAACAGTCAAATCTTTGCAAAATTTAGTTTGTAGTTATTTACCGTTTTTTTTATAATTATTTTGGCGTGTTCGGAGCAGTTGGCATCTCTGTTACAGGGATTCCAACTGATGTGCTTTCCTCAAAAGTTTTAATAAATTGGTATCGAATTATATAGCAAAACTTTTATGATAAGGATAATTACTCCCAATCTTTAAAAGTTACACCACGAGACAACTGCAATAATGTTGCATTTCATATGATACTTCAAATTTTCGACTTCGTAGTGGTTAAATGAAAAATGAAATGATACTTCAAATGAAAACTACCAAACTAAAAATAATTTTAATTTCGTTACCACTGGAAAAAAGTTTTTTTACTAAGCGGGGCGAGTTGGCATCTCTGAGTTTATTTAGGTCTTAAATGTTTAATTAGTTACATTTTTGGAAAATATTTCCAGATTTAATTGTTGTTTTACTACCACATTGTAAAATCTGTGGGGGAAGGTGTTATCGACAATGTCAACCTTCAGCTATGAAAAGGTACCCCGACATAAAGTCCAGATAACATGTCTTCTATACTAGTGAATTGTAGTTGTAATTTTGTAGTGGTAGATACGCTGCAGTACTCCTCCACCAGTATTATATCTGTGATAGAATTCGATGAATGGATACCACTAGTTGAATCATTGCTGTTTTTGTGTGAAGCCGGCAGAGCTGTATTAAGATCACCGTACTTTTTAAGTGCTGAATGTGAGAGGTGCATTAACTTCACGGTCATAGTCGCTCCTGTGTTGCCTTTAGCATTCGAGTGTATGCGCAGAGATGCCAACTGCTCCGGACAAGCCAAAATAATTTAAAAAACGGAAAATAACTACAAAGTAAATTTTGCAAATATTTGACTATTTTTGCATGCTTTTTAAAAGGTATAGCATGACATAAGTACTATAAAGTGGTGAATGATACAAGTGTACAAATTATTTAGAAATAGTAGTGGATAAAAATCTACTAAATTGAATTTATTAAACCAGTTATCACAATTGATAAACTACCACTTTAAAGTACATATTTCCTGTCCGGAACAAGTTGGTATCTCTGTATGCGTTGTACGTTGTGTGTGATTGAAACTGAGCAGCAACTTCGCTAAGAGGTGGATGATGTTGCAGTCACAAGTAGCAAGTCAACTGTTCAATCTGGACCATCCAACGAAGTAGGCGTATTCAGATCGAAGTGGACGTTACTGCCCAGGTAGGCGTGTTCACATCAAGACCGAAGGTAACCAATGTGGCGGAAGGTGTTATCGACAATGTCAACCGCATCTATGAAAAGGTACCCCGACATACCCCGATGTTCTTGTTGTTTGGTCGGGGTGCCCGAGGCCGGAACTGCCCCTTACCCCTTCATCGTGAGATGGAATCCTTGAGATGTTTCCTTGAGGTCCTCTTTATCTAAAATTGAATATAGAGTCGAGTTAACATGCCTTATATACTAGTGAATTGTAGTTGTAATTTTGTAGTTGTAGATAAGCTACAAATCTTTTTTAGCGACCGTACTAGATAACAGGTATGCGTTTCATATCTCTCGAAAAATTTTCATGGCCACATGACCATATTATATCAGTTACATATTGAGCACATAAGCGCCAGCCTTCCCTACTTATTTTTTAAAACTGAAAATTGCTTAATTTACTGCATTAAAATTCAAAGAATAACTTAGTGCTGCTTCTAGTATGCTCTCTGACTTTGTTGCCTATTTATAACTTTACAAATAGTGGTAACACATTAACACCTAAATTATAGCATAATCTTTTTCATAGAGATTCCAAGTATTGCGGATTCTTCGCAGTTTCGGAAAATATTGTTCCTATTGTTAGCAAAGTTAACGTTTTTATGTTTATTACGTATTATTTATATAATTTAGAATTAAAAGAACTATATCTATCACTAAAGATAAGTAATTTAAACAGATGCACACAAGGTCCTAAGTTCTCCTAATTTTTAATAAAAAAAATGCTGTTTCCAAAATAGTTGCCTTAGTTCACTACACTGAAAAAAAATACTTTGCTACAGGCTTCCGTAATTAGATAGTCTCTGTTTTCATACAGTTTAAACATACCAGTTTTTTTTTTATTTAAGCTTCTATAAGTTATGCCAGATCTGCAAACGATACCTTCTTCCCTCTGGTCTTGCTAGTTCGTATAAAACAGTATGGTCGAAAAGAATGTGCTGTGGATATAGTTAAATTAGGATTCTGTTAACCCATACTTGCCAACTCTTCCGGATTTTCCGGAAGATTTTATTTTCATATTTAAAGTGGTAGCAATACTCATGTTATTCCAATTAACTTTATGAATTGTTATGACAATTATAAATGAGTTTGACCACCACTACATATAAATAATTATAAAAAATATCTAAAAGCATACTAATCCTTGCGCAAGCGAATTTCATCGGGATCAAAATATAAATATATTTTTGAGTCAGATTGTTTTTCGTTAATTGTATTACAACCACTCAGAAAATCCATTCTCGGAAAGAGTGAAAGTTGGCAGGTATGTTAACCCCATTAGAGCCAACTTTCCCGTTTTGGGAAATGATCTTTTTTTTTCTCCAAAATAAAGACCTTAAATGATAAAATAACTTTATATTTTCCACATTTCTATTAATAATATGAATACACAATACCAAGTTGCGCAGCTTTGTCGAAATAT
Source organism: Parasteatoda tepidariorum (assembly GCF_982258835.1). Classification (NCBI taxonomy): domain Eukaryota; kingdom Metazoa; phylum Arthropoda; class Arachnida; order Araneae; family Theridiidae; genus Parasteatoda; species Parasteatoda tepidariorum. The sequence continues at coordinate 37,769,370 of NC_141766.1, forward strand.
ATTTTACAGTAGTAATGAAATAAGTTAGTTTTAGTTTAGTAGACTGTATGCATAGAAATTTTTCCACTACAACATATGAAAAATTCAAAGTATTGTAAGAAATGCAACTAGTATGTTATATCTTAATATGTTATGCAGATCAGGGGTGAAAGCGAGACGGAAAAGAGGAAAGGCTGGTAGTAAAACCATTTCAGTTATAGCTAGTTTTGGGGAGGAGTTTACTTATTCTTTTTTTTAATTTTTCAACAATATATACTTTATGTTGGAAAAGAAGCAGTTTTATATATATGCCAGAATTATAAAAGAAATCTTGATAGTTACAGATATTTAATTTTTTTCGAAAAAAATGCTGGAATGAAATGTTTTACGTACCAGGTTTTTCTCTTTTCCGTCTTGCTATATAAGGGCTTTCACCCATGATGCAGATTGGTACATGTTAAATATATATATCTATATGTTATTCAAATTAATATATTATATGTTAAAATTTTATACGACATGCAATTTAATGCAACATCTCATGGTGACTCTTTTAAAAAGTCTGCTACTACCAATTTATTTAGACTTTTGCAGTTGTTTACAAGCTGGCATACTGGAATATATATATTTTTTTATAGTTTGCAATGATATGATTCAAAAACTTAAAAAAACTAAAGTTGTAGTTTTTAAGAACTAAAGTCATAGGTAGCACTGCAACTTACATACTTTATTTAACCACAAATATTTTACCTCTTTATTTATTAACCGGTTAACGCCCAGCGTCATATATATAGGACAGTTTCCTTTTTCAAAGACATTCATTGTAGTGGGAAACTTTTTTCACCATTTTTATTTATCTGGGTGAATTGAAAGATTCTTAGATACACAATGATTTAGTTATTTCTGATTAGATCTAGAATTATAAGGAGCAAGTACTTTATTTGTGGGCTGAGTTATAATTGTTTGATTTATTTAATTCACCATTACTTTGTTCAAAATAAAACTATTTAGTTATACTTTGATCTAACATTGATTAAATATATGATTAAACTAACAATAATTAAAGTAAAAGCAAAGTAAGCTGTCAAATTAGCAACGACTCCATTTAAGTTACCGTTTTTTATTTAATTACGTCCTGATTCTGATTTTGTACGAATGCTTTTCTGAATCACCCGTCCCCAAGGAGTTAAGGCAAAAGGGGTGCTATTGCTCTTATTTTCTAGTGGAGCCATCTATGAGCAAGAATTCGACTTCTGCCACACTCATACGTCATACCCGTTTATAGGGCGGACCCATTCATACATCCATTCATTCGTCTACAAATCGTAATTTTTACTGGAAAAAATATCCACTTGGTATTAATAAGTATTCCTCTAACGTTTGAGTTTTGTGCTAGATGCATTTACCAGTAGTAGCGAACTGTAGCCTAAATTTTTAAAGCAATTGGAGTGTGTAGAAATATTTTATATAGACTTCAGGGCATGACTATTCCTTTGCTCCGAGACTTCAACTATTTGAGGTTGTTGCGTATTCAGACCTGTGAACTTTTACCCTTTCGGAGGACGTATTTCCCAAGTGGTAGTAAAAGATGCAGTGGTAGTTGAAATGCAATTTTAGATAAAATTAACTTTGACAATTGCTATGGCTTACACTCATTTTCGTTTATTTAACTTACTTTTATATATAAGCTTGATTTGTTTGCATTTAGTGTTAGTCTAAATCATCTTAAATTATAAATTTATAAATCCAAGAATAAAAAAGAAATGTATAAGATTCATTACTACTTTAAATATAAAAATGAATTCTATAGACAATCCATAGTTGTTCGCAACTGTGCGATTTCTTTAGTGGTAGTGAACTGGAGTAGAATGTTTGAAAATAAATGGAAATTTTTTAATTAGCATACATCTAAATTATTTTCTCAAACATAGTATAGCATATTCTCCATTGATTATGGAATTTCCGTAGTTTTAGGAAAATAAAATTTCTAGTAGTTGTAAATGTAATGTATTACTTTAATAAACTAAAGTTGGAGTAATTATCCCCACCACTATATAAAAATAATTTAATCAGGTGCTTGAAAGGTTAATTTTAAGGTATTAAATTCTGATTGCTTTTAAACTTATATTTCATTCATTTTACTACCAGTGGAAATATTGTAGCGTACAAACTTGAAATAATGGATGGATTTTTTGCATATTTTTCTCAGTCTACTGTTGAAAGTGAAAGCAACAAATCTTTGTTGCTTTAATTATGAATAATTTCAAATGTAAGACATAGAGATTACAAATAAATAAAAATAAGTACAGTTCTTATATCCTTTTACATTTTTAGTCGCCTGTTGCATCCTTGTATGATGTCAAATTTAAATTTTGTTAGAACAGAATTTTAGTAAAATGCTATGATTTTTAAGATTTAATTTATAAATTATCTAGTAAAAATTCTGAATTTTTGTGTATTACCCATCTGGTAACAATGCTAAGAAACATTTCAATTTTGAAGAATCACTTTTAAAAATGTGCCATACTCTTACGCTACCTTATACTCTCCATTTAATCACCCATAGCCATTCAGAGTTCCCAAGTGTCTTGTAAATTTTAAAAAAGTGGTAACGGAAATTAAACAGACGTCGATAATTTAAATTTTGTACAACTACCACTGAAAAAATTTCCCAACGAAAGTATACATGCAAGAAGATTCCACTTTCCAAACCACTTAACGAGGAAGTGGTACATTAAAATAAGAAATATCTTCTAGCATTAAACTAAATTTTCTACCCCTACTAAAATTTTTCAAGGTCCGCGGGGAATCCTCGCTATTATACTTAGTGTTTTTTGCTATGCATAGATGCCAACTGCTCCGGACAAGCCAAAACAATTAACCCTTTCGCGCCGACTGTCACAAATACTTGCCAACATGAAACCGTATCAATCAGGGCAAAAAGATAAAACTGGTAACCAAAGTAGTTCTTTAGTAGTTTATTTGTGGGCGGGGTAATGATAGTTTGCTTTATTTAATACACCACTATTTAGTTCGGATTAAAAATTGTATAGTTACACTTTTATCACACATTGATTGGATGTGTTGGATTTAAAGAGAAAGCAAAAATAAATCTGTCAAATTAGCTATGCCGAAATTTAAGCTACCGCTTTTTATTTTTTACCATCCTAAAACTTATTCCTTACGAATACATTTATGACTCGCCAGTCCCGAAAGGGTTAAAAAACGGTAAATAACTACAACAGAGATGCAAACTGCTCCGGACACGCTAAAATAATTGAAAAAAACGGTAAATAACTACATAGAAAATTTTGCAAATATTTGACTATGTTTGCTTGTTTTTCAAAAAGTATAGCATGACATAAGTACTACAAAGTGGTGAATAATATAAGCCTAACGAATTATTTAGAAATAGTGGTGGATAAACATCTTCTAAATTGAATTTATTAAATCACGAATCACAATTGATAAACTACCTCTTTGAAATGTAATTTGCTGTCCAGAGCAAGTTGGCATCTCTGCTACAAGCTAAAGTTTGACATAAATACTATAAAGCTGTGAATTATATAAGTCATCGAATTATTTAGAAATAGTGGTGGATAAAAATCTACTAAATTGAATTTATTAAACCGAGAATCACAACTGTTAAACCACCACTTTGTTTATTAATATGCTGTAATTTATTTATTTGCTGCCCGGAGCAAGCTGGCATCTCTGGCTATTTGAAAATCACTAAAATAATGTGGTCAAAATCGTAGAAATTTGTTTAACTTTGCAAACACTATAAACCATTATTACAAAGTAGGCATGCTTTTATATTTTATTTTTATAATTATTATTCATTGACTTTTATCGTCTAAATATTCTTGAACCACTTTCTTAACAAATACGTAAAAATTTTTTTTGACAAATTAGTACTTAATATAGTAAAAAAAGAGATAAACTATGTTAAAATGTTTTTTTTTCTTGTGATTGATCATGATGTATCGATAACATAAACCAAGATATAATTAAAATCAATTGAGCACAATAATAGCATACCTGCCAACTTTTACGCATTTGGCGTAAAATTTTATTTTTACATTTAAAGTGGTAGTAAATATATACTATTTTTTCTTTTATAAACTTAATTTTTAAATGATTTTGATCACCACTATTTTTAAAAAACTTACGTATATATATTATTATGCGTTTCTTTCAACTATTTAAGCTCAAGTTTTTTCTATTACAACGTATTTCGTTGCTTAAAATTGAAATTTTTATTCCGTTAGAATACCACTGGGAAAAATCATAATTGAAGGAATTAAAAGTTGGCAGGTATGTACTAGCATGATAAGTTAAACTTTTAAGTGATATTTTATCTGCTTTAACATATTTTACCTTCATAAATTTCGTATATTTTTTTTCTGAAAATATAATTTTGCTTTTATTTATTTATTAACTGGCATTTTTCATTTCAGACAATTTTCATAAAATATTAAGCATTATTCTTACATAAAACACTTTAATATTTTTCCCTTTGGAAATTAAGCAAATGATTTGAAATCAAAACACCCTTCCTGAACCCTTTCTAAAAAATATTTCTATTTAATTTAGATTTTACATATTAAATAAATTTTTAACGCAGAGTGCAATTTATTTTAATTAACTTTCGACACATGTTTATTTATTTATAGTTTGGGAGGATGAAAAAATGCGGCAAGGAAAAAACTCATTTGAATTCGAAAGTCAGAAAAGCTCATAACTGTTTTTAATTAGAGAAAAAACCATGTTTTTCCTGATATGAAGTATAAAAATCGAATAGCGCTTGATTCTGTGGCAAAAATTAAGTTTTAAAAGTTTATGTGTCTTGGAACTCATTAAAAAACTTGTATTAGTACCTGAACCTCGAAATATTACAAATCTGACACAATGTTCTGTAGTTTATCGTTAGTCATAAAAATTCTTTCGTATATAAGGAATGGTACATTGCGGAATTAGAGTCATAAAACTTGCTGCTCCAGAGTAATAACCAGTTGAGTTATTATAAGAGCTCCTGTAATAAGCACAGGTGTATACTATCTCTCTAACACAATCCAAACAACGTATTATTATGAAACATCATAAACTTAAGATAAACGCAATTTTGAAATTAACCACCGATTTCTGTCGTTATAATTCCACAAATCAGCATATAATACGCAGCAGAGCATAATGTTCGATTTCTTTTATTGAGAAATATTTTTACGTTGTGGTTTAATGATTGAGTACATGTTTTTTTTTCTTTTTTTTTTGACGAAGGAAAGCATGCGGTTGAAAGCCGGTACTGACACAGGGATGACAAACTGTTCCTGACTGCGGATAAATATTTTCTAGTGGTAGTACTTAAATGTAATAATCTTGGTTTAGTAAGTTCGATTTTTAGGGATTTTATTCACCACTATTTCTGAATAATTTAAAATAATAAAACGAATGGTACATTGCAAAGATGCCAACTTGCTCCGGACATCAACTATATATTTTAAAGTGGTAGTTTATCAATTGTGATTCTTGGTTTAATAAATTCAATTTAGCAGATTTTTATCCACCACTATTTCTAAATAATTCGCAGGCTTATATAATTCACCACTTTTTAGTACCTTTGTCATGCTATATCTTTTAAAAAGCAAGTAGACATAGTCAAATATTTGCAAAATTTACCTAGTAGTTATTTACCGTTTTTCTTAATTATTTTGGCGTGTCCGGAGCAGTTGGCAACTCTGACATTGCCATAACTGCCAACTCTTCCGGATTTTCCGGAAGATTTTATTTTCATATTTAAAGTGGTAGCAATACTCAGGTTATTCCAATTAACTTTTTGAATTATAATGATAGTTATTAATGAGTCTGACCACCACTACAAATAAATAATTACAATAAATATATAAAAGCATAAGAATCCTTGCGCAAGCAAATTTCAACGGGATTAAAATATAAATATATTTTTGAATCTGATTGATTTTCGTTTATTGCTTTACAACTACTCTGAAGATCCATTCTCGAAAGGAGTGAAAGTTGGTAGGTATGCATTGCAATTCAGAGTTATATCATCAATTATGTCTTTCATTTTTCAGAAATCAATTATGATACTTATCAAATTAAGTTTAATCTTTATTCTTAATTTAAGTCTACAATCAATATTTCTAATGTTATGTAAAAACGTCAATTTGTCATATTGAGTTTTTTCATTGTTTTATTATTTCACAAGTAAACGGCTTGATTTTTTATGGCTACTACAATGTTTGCGAAATCAATGTAGTTTACCTTACTGTACATAATTTAATGATGGATGGAATAGGGGGCGCTTCGCGGCCCATGTGCCCAGTTTATTTAAATGAAGAAGATTTAGAGTTATAGGGCCGTAAGGCCTCAGACGCCCACTTCCACTACAACGAGCGAACTAAATTAGAGTTATAAAACTTGCTGTGCCGAAGTAATAACCGGTTGAATTATTATAAGAGCTCCCGTAATATACACAGGTGTATAGTATTTCTTTAACACAATTCAAATAACGTGTCATAATGAAACGTCATAAACTTGAGATAAATGCAATGTTGTAATTATCCAGTGTTTTCTATCTCTTTAATACTTCCAATTAGGTTATAATGCAAAGTCGAGCATTCTGTTCGATTTCTTTTATTATGAAATATTTAAATTATTATATTAGAAGTGGTAAGCAGAGATCTAAATTATTTTCTTAAATATACACACGAAGGTTTTGAATTCAGAGATGTCAACTTGCTCCGCTTTGAAAATAATATTTTTCTAGTGGTGACGAAATGTAAGTAATTTTCAGTTTTGCATTTTAAATAATATTTCAACCACTACATATTGAATATTTAAAGTATCATATGAAATGCTACTTTATTGCAATAATCTGGTGGTGACTATTTTAAGAAATGGGCGTAATTATCCTTACTTTGCAAGTTTTACTATTTAATTCGCTACCAATTTATTAAAACATTCGCAGAAAGTGGAGCAATTGGCAACCCTGTGAATTAGTATACAGAGATGCCAACTGTTCCGGACACGCCAAAATAATAAAAAAGACGGTAAATAAGTACGAAGTAAATTTTGCAAATATATGACAATTTTTGCTTGTTTTTTTAAAGGTATAACATAAGTACTTACTTTATTTAAACAAAACTGGGTGCCTAGGCCACGCAGCGGTCCCTACCCTATTCATCATGAAAATTATATACAGTGAATAAAACACTTTGAACTATGTAACAATGTGGTATGACATAAGTACTGTAAAGTGATGAATTATATAAGCCTACGAATTATTTAGAAACAGTGGTGAATAAAAATCTACTAAATTGAATTTATTAAACCAAAAATTCTAATTAATAAATTACGACTTTAAAATATATATTTGCTGTCCGGAGCAAGCTGGCATCTCTGAGCATATCATATCCTTCATTATCTACGGAATTTCCGTAGTTTCAAGAAATATTTTTTCTAGTAATTGTAAATACAATGTATTTATATTTTAAGAGATAATATTTGGACGGAATTTCCACAGTTTCAGAAAATATTTTTTTGTGTATAAACTGTTTGTACCCGAGGAATTCTTCCTTTAAAATGAAATTTATAATAAATGAAAATAAACAATGAAGAGAGGAAATCATTGTCCTTATTTATTTTTGTTCAAAAAACCACTTGAAAAATTTTTTTTAAATCAGAGGCAATTCATTCTTCTTATTCAGAAATAAATGCTGAGATCAATACTAGTTAACCTAATTCTTAAGACTTATCTTTTCTTTGTATTGTTCCTTTAACTATTACATCGGCGTTTAATTAAATCTTTTGAGATTCTTACATGATAGCAAAATAAAATATGTTCAAAGTTATCATTAATAGAAATAGTAACCAAATTTAAATACTTACTTTTTTAATATCTTTATAATATCTAGTTAATCATTTATTTGATGTTCTTGAATATTCATTTCAATTTATTGTAAGATTGAATGGTCCTATATATTTACTTCCAATTATTTTATCGATATAATAGTTGCTTGAATGACGTAATCAAATACTTAAAATATTATCAAACATATTATAATACAAGTAAGTTCAATAAATTTTATTTAGATAACAATAGAAAACCTTATTTTTGTCTTCTGTTGCATGCGAGTTTTGACATTGCGTCCTACATCAGAAAGCCTCTACACGGTTTTTTATAAGAAGTCCGCGCAGACTATTTAAAAAGTGAACCAGTTGTGCGCATGAATCCAAATTCTTTTTTGAAAGTAATTGAGAGAAATTTATCACATATATTTGAGAATTGAATCCGTGGTAGTGGTTGACAAGTAAATAAGACAAATCTATCATATTCCAAAATTAAAAAAATGTTTAGACACATATTTGCTACCACTATCTTATTTTTACTAAATTTTACATAAATACTTCGTTCGTAAACTTGTTTACCTTCTTAGTGGTCTGATCCGACTACCTGTAAAAATCCGTGTGGAGGCTTTCAGTTATAGGAGGCGTTGTTTTTGAACTGATGTTATATTTTTGAATCGTCAATTTTAAAGCTGCAATCGGTTTCTCTGTTCAAGCTACTAGTTTATGCAATTAAATAATATATTCCTAACCAAACTTTTCTTAAATTAACTCCAGAGAATGCTAAGTTTCCCCACTTCTCTGCTACGTTGGGAGTGGTAGGAAGTTGGCAATGATACATTTCAGTAAATTATGCAATACGTAAAGGTCATGTATTTAGCTTTTTTGTCTTAAGTTTTATTTTTAAAGTGCTATAAGCTCTTATACGTTCTTTTTAAACTTGTACATTAAAACAATATATGAAAAAAAAATTAAAATATCCTTTTGAAAGTATTTGTAGCTTTCCGAACAAAACTTATTTCACACTTGAAATCCCCACACCAAAATAAGGCAAAAACAAGTACTTACATAAATACAACAAAAAATTTGTTGTCTTAAATTCGAATAGCATTGTGGAATTTTTTTTTTCCTGTTGCAAGAGATTTTAGGATGGATTTATATATTTCCACTTAGCTGATTTCAAATCTACAATCGGTATATCGGTCTATTTTTTATAAAATTCAATAATATATTCTTAACCAGGTTTTTTTTAAAACTCACTAAAGTGAATACTTAATTTCCCCACTTTTCTGCTACGTAGGGAGTGGTATAAAGAATTGACAATACATTTTAGTTCATGAATATCATCGTATGCTTTTGATCTTAAGTATTATTTTCAAATGAGTAGACGTATATGAAGCAGTGCGTTCTTTTTAAACTTGTACAGTTAGACAACAAGTAAACTAAAAATAATATTTAAAAAAAATGATTAGCTTTCCAAACAAAACTTATTTAAGATTTGAAATTCCTTCATCTAAATTAGGTATGTATAAATGCAGCAAAAAATTGTTCCCCAGAGTAATTTTTGAAATATGCACATGGATCAGCCAACTTGTTTATGTTGTAAATAAATTTCTTCGAGTAGACTGAAATGTATGTTATTATATTGATTCTTGGTTAAGTAAATTTGATTTAACGGAATTTTTCCTTCGAAATATATAAATTATTCAATAATATTTATAAAATTCCACGTTGTTATAAAATTTTAAAGCGTTTTTAGAATAACTGTATTATGCTGAATGTTCTCCACTACAGGGATGCTAACTGCTCCACTTTCTGGAATAGTTTTAGTAAAGTGGTATATTTTATATAGTAAAATTCGTTAAAGAAGGATAGTTACGCCTACTTTTTAATGGAGTAAATAGTAGATTAATGTTTTAACGTTGCATTTTATATGATACTTAAAATGTTTGATAGTTAGTGGTGAAAAAATTACTTAAAATGAAAAATACTAAACTAAAAGAAACTTAAATTTCGCTGCCATTAGAAAATACTATTTCACAAAGGAGAGCAAGTTGCCATCTCTTCAACTATTTTATAAAATATTATACAGTAATTGGGATATTTGGTCCCTGTAGATCGAGAATTCAATCCGACAATAAATGACGTAGGTCTCGTGTGCGTAGTACTGGGTTGGTGTGCGTAGTAAGTAGTTGCAATACTGGGCGGACAACTTTTTCGCTTTTTTGCAAAATATGTTATAAAGAGGAGGACAATTAAAAACTAAATGTTTCAAAATTTTGTGTACTTCTGGAAACGCTTTAAAAGCCTCATCAAGAGGGAGCATGAACAAAGTGAAGAGTCATATGAAGTTTTAAATCATTATCATGCAGTGGTGTAACTTCTACTCACATTTACAAAACTAATTACATTCACTAAAATTCCTCAACGAATCTGCTAAACTAACTACTTTTTAACAAATGAGTAGCAGACAGCCATGCCTCGTTTCCTTAAAATATAATTTCCTAACTGTGCGCTTTACATGTTCGTCTGCTAAAACATCTCCTCCTACATCAGAAGGCCTCCACACGGTTATCTAGTAGTAGTAAAAATACGAAATTTAGTAAAAATACGATAGTGGTAGCAAATATATATCTGAAAATTTGTTAATTTTTTGAAAATGATTGGTTTGTCTCATTTAATTGTCTACAGCTACCGATTCAATTCTCAAATATATATGATATATTTCTCTCAATTACTTTTAAGAAAGAATTTGGATTCATGCGAACAATCGGTTCACTTTTTAAATAGTTTGAGCAGACTACTTATAAAAAGCAGTGTGGAGGCTTTCTGATGTAGAATGTGCATCCTGAAATGACCAATGGTTAAACAATTAAAGAAAAAAGAAGCAATAATAATATACCGTTGTCTAACGTACTTAGTTGGCGGGTGACGAACTTTTCTCAAGACTACTTATAATTTTATGAAGTTAACATCAACTTTAATTTAATCAATTAAATTTTGAAGTTTTCGCACCAAAACAACTTTTTAGCTGATAACTGTGCTACTTAGTATGTATGTTTTTCGAAGTTCAGCTACCACTTTAGAATAATTTCCAGGCCGTGCTGCGTCAAAATATATCAAGTCGGCAGTAGTCGTTGGGTAGATGTTGTCAAACTTGCTTGGAAAACTATATGTATATGTGTGTGTGGGTGTGCGTCTGCTATATTAAAAGTAACATCTAAGAGAAAAACAAAATAATACATGATCTTAAAGCAACGCCTCGCAAAATGAAATTAATTATTATATTTTTCCTACCTCTCCCTACGTAGCAGAGAAGTAGGGGCACTTAGTATTCACTTGAGTGAATTGTAATCAATCCTGGTTAGAAATATACTAATTTAATGCATAAAAAATGCAACTTTTATAAAGAAACTGACTACAATTTATAAATCAGAGACATGGAAATTGTATCTAAAATCCGGTCCAAAATCTCATGCAGAAAACGAAAGTTAATCTCTTGTGTTATTTAAATAGATGATAAAGGAGATTAGCAAAAACAAGCACGTTGCAAAAAATATTTATTCATATTGAAAAGCTGAAAAAATATTTTTTTGAGGTATCATAGTTTAAAAGACACAACTTGGGCCATTAAATAAATAATTTTCTTTGAATATTTTTTAAAGCTTAAATAAATGTTATGGTTCATATGAAACTTATTTTAATAGTAAAAATAGAATAAAAGTAGCGCCAACAACATGATGGAAAAGAAAATATTTTTGAAACAGTTCCAAAATCTTTCTAAACAAAATTTATTCATTTGATAAATGAGAACTTTTTATGTCATACAAATAAGCATCTGTTTTTCCTTTAAGCTTTTTTTCCCCTTTTTATTACTAAAACTTCCATTACACGCAAGATCCTCATGGCATACTAATGCAAAACGATCATAAAACATAAAAACTGAAACTTAATTAGTAATTTAATGTTGTAATCAATTTAGTGTATAAAATTACTCAAATATAATTTTAATAATTCTTTTCACTGGAAGTTTAATATATCATTCATAAAAATGAAACTTGATAGCGATATTTCTTCTTGCAACTCCTAACATCAGTTGGAAATATTTTTCTCGTTTTTCCATGCTCAAATAAAAGACGGAATGATTCTGTTTTATTTTTTTCAACTTTCGAGGTTCTCATAAAAAGAAATGTTGCCAGATCACATGAAGTAAAATAAAAAGAAATTACTTTTGTCTAAAAGATTTTTTTTCTGAAACTAAATAAAAACTAAAAAGCTTTCTAAGAATTCTTGAAGCACAAAGGTACCATCGATATTTCATGTCTGTCAACCTTACAATCTAGATGATGGCTCATGGAATGTTTAGGTTTAAGTAGCAAAAGGAAAAATTATGTTTTTCCCAAATAACTTATCTTGATAGTTTATTTTTTCATCAATTGTTTAAGTTTGTGTTGTTTAAGGCAATCTTTTCCAATTTTGTTAGTAAAAATTATTAGGCAAGCCCAATTCAATAATAAAGAAGAGCAATAAAAGGAAAAGTCCATTATAGTAACGGCATTAGTTAATATTATTGTGTACGTTTTATTATCAATTTAGTTTTAATAAAATAATGTGACATTAAAAAGAAATGCATGATTCTATATAGAAATTAGATTCAGGATAATAAATGAAGGACTGAGTAGATGAAACAGGTAAGTGACATTTTCAGACCGGTTTCAATCAGGATAAGAAGAAAATGGAGTATCTTAACTATTTTATTACATAATTTATTACATATTTAGAAGGCGAGGGTATTCTTCGCCTTATTTTATTTATAGCTACATATTTTGAAATAAAAATCAAGTAAATATACTTAAAAATTATAATTAGCTTGTCAGTTTCATTAAAATTAAAGTGAAATCAAAAGCAATTCTATTACAATAATTTTACTCATATTGATACTACCATTTAATGTCATGTTCCCTGATTAATTAATATACCTGAAAATTTCGCTTTCTTGCTTCCTCCACTAACGTTTTCAAAAGTTATAAAATTCTTCAAAGGGATGGAGTCATCGTATTAGAAAATTTGGAAAGTTTTACGGAGATAATATGTTTCGTCGAAAACACTTACGTCATAGATACACTCATAAATCACAAATAATCAAACAAATTAACAGCATGCTAAATAGATTCTTAACCCTTTCGCGCCGACTGTCACAAATACGTGACAGCAAAAAACCGTATCAATCAGGGTAAGAAGATAAAACTGGTAATCAAAGTATTTCTTTAGCAGTTTATTTGTGGGCGGAGTTATAATTTTTTGATTTATTTAATTCACCATTACTTTGTTCAAAATAAAACTATTTAGTTATACTTTGAATTAACATTGATTATATATATGATTAAACTAACAATAATTAAAATAAAAGCAAAGTAAGTCTGTCAAATTAGTAACGATTACATTTAAGTTACCGTTTTTTATTTAATTGCAACTTGATTCTGATTTTGTACGAATGCTTTTCTGAATCACCCGTCCCCAAGGGGTTAATGAAATAAAGATTTTGTAATCAGGAAACATTGAAAAACAAGGTGTATTTATCTAAACTATTAAACCTGAAGCTGGTTGCTCCTTGAATTAAAATTTTGATATTAGCAAACAATGAGTATTTACTTTAACTAACAGCACAAAATGTCGATTGATTCTGGAATTATTATTTTGAAGTTAACAAAGGTTGAAAAACAGTGGACATTAATCTGTAACAAGAACGGTAAATGAATTTGATTCTCTAATAACAAAATTCGTCAATTAGTCACTGAAATGTAAAATTTGGAAAGTATCCCGTGAATAATAAAATAATAATAATATCATAAAAAAATGCAGAATAGATACACGCATAAATCACGAATTTTAAAACATATCTAAGCTAGCACAATAAAATTTAAATTGCTGCTAAAATATACATTTTGAAATTAGCAAACATTGAAAAACAATGGGCGTTTCTCTAGACTGTTAAACCAATAGCGTACCACGTTGGTTGTTTCTTGAATTATAATTTTGATATTTGCGAATAATGGTTATGTATCTAGGCATGTTGAACGCGAATGAGAAAAAAAATCATCTATTGCTGCACAGTGTTGGAATCTTGGGCATAAATTCAATTTTGACAAAAAACTAAAACTTTTTCTACCTAGTCATATCAGCTCATCTTGACGCCTTGGAATCTTGTTTTATTCATATGAATGCTGATTCAATTATTAACAGCCTTAGTTTACCACCTCTCCATAACGCCTGGAAATTTATTTTACCTTGATGTGTCCCTCTCACCCACTGTTTTTTATTTTCTTTTGTTCTGTTTTGTAATTTTTTTCTAGTCGGGCCATTGCAGTTTCTCTAGTTTTTTCTAGTTTCTTCATTTTTTCCATTTATTGTTGCTAACTTAAAATTTTATTTTCTAAATGGTTATTTATCTTAACTATTAGCTAAAATGTCGCTTGATTCTGGAATTATTATATCGAAATTAACCAAATTTGAAAAATAATGGACATTAAACTATAATAACAACGGTAAGTATAGTTTGATTCTGGAAAAAAAATATTTAAAAAAATTGCAATAAAAGTTAAAATGCAACTAACTCATTCTAATAGCAAGTCTTTCCATTGCTAAATGCATGAGATTTCCACAGATGTTCAACGAAAAATGATTTGAGGTCAGTCAGAAAGAGTAATTTCTTCATCAATCCAGTTTTAAGAAAAATTTTGACTGGGTACAATGATTAGATACTCAGTCGAGTGGAATAAGAATTAGTAAAGTAGATTTGATCCTAGAAAACAATGGGTACTTATTTTAAGTAACAGAATCGTGAAATGTCGATTCATTCTTGAATAACTATTTTGAAATTAAAGAAGTTAGATGGACATTAATCTGTAATAACAGCGGTAACTGTAATTTGATTTTAAAATAAAAAAAAATATTTAAAAAAAATTAAAAAAAAAATTAAAAAACAAATTCTCAATAAAGGTAAAAGTGGAGCTAACTTCTTCTAGTAGCAAGTCTTTCCATTGCCAAATACATGAGATTTTCACAGATGTTCAACGAAAAATGATTTGAGGTCAGTCAGAAAGAGTAATTTCTTCATCAATCCAGTTTTAAGAAAAATTTTGACTGGGTACAATGATTAGATACTCAGTCGAGTGGAATAAGAATTAGTAAAGTAGATTTGATCCTAGAAAACAATGGGTACTTATTTTAAGTAACAGAATCGTGAAATGTCGATTCATTCTTGAATAACTATTTTGAAATTAAAGAAGTTAGATGGACATTAATCTGTAATAACAGCGGTAACTGTAATTTGATTTTAAAATAAAAAAAAATATTTAAAAAAAATTAAAAAACAAATTAAAAAACAAATTCTCAATAAAGGTAAAAGTGGAGCTAACTTCTTCTAGTAGCAAGTCTTTCCATTGCCAAATACATGAGATTTTCACAGATGTTCAACGAAAAATGATTTGAGGTCAGTAAAAAGGAGTATTTTCTCAATCAATCCAGTTTTAAGAAAAATTTTGACTGGGTACAATAATTAGATACTCAGTCGAGTTGAATAAGAATTAGTAAAATAGATTTGATCTTAGAAAACAATGGGTATTTATTTTAACTAACAGAATCGTGAGATGTCGATTCATTCTGGAATAACTATTTTGAAATTAAAAACGTTAGAAACAATGAACATTAATGTATAATAACAGTGGTAATTGTAATTTGATTCTAGAATTAAAAAAATATTTAAAAACATGCAAAAAAAATTTAAAAAAAAAGCAAATTCACAATAAAGGTAAAAGTGGAGCTAACTTCTTCTAGTAGCAAGTCTTTCCATTGCTAAATACATGAGATTTTCAACATCACAGATGTTCAACGAAACATGATTTGATGTCAGTCAAAGAGAGTAATTTCTCCATCAATCCAGTTTTAAGAGAAATTTCGACTGAGTACAATGATTAGATACTCAGTCGAGTGGAATAAGAAATGGGTTGAATGAATTCTTCCATGAAATGGAAATGTTTGAAGGGAAAAGGGGATTACTAGGAAACTCAAGTTGAAAGAATTTTTGAGTTTAGTGTTGAGGAAATCTAAGCTTCCAAAGGTAGGCAAATGCGATGGATTTTATTCCTCTTAGAAAGTGAACGTTTTACGTACAATGCTTTTGAACATCTGAACATAAAAATGCAAGAAATGTTACTAACAACAATACTTTTAGTAAATTTTCTATTTTTTAACAGTTACATATTTTTTCTTGTAATATATTTAGAAGGAGTATCTTTTATAAAAATATCTTTAATTGGAAAAGAGGTCACACGCATTTTTTAAACACAGATCCGTTCGGTTTTATTTTCCCCGACATTTCTAAAAATACTACAAATAACTATTAATATGGACTTCCATTCATTTAGAAGAAATAAATTATCCGAATAATTATCTATAACTTAGTTTTCATTAATAGTAATTTTCTTTCATTTTATATTTATTATTGAACAACTGTCCCAATTTTAAGTCAACTCCGTAGCCTTGTAATTTTAAGCCCAATTCAGAAGACAGGAGAGCTCCTTGTTCAAGTATTGAGAGAAATTTGAGGAGAACTTTTGATGGACCTGACCTGCATTTGCCTTACATGGAGATGAAAACCTTCTACGGTTAGGTGGACGGCAAAGGGATTCAAATCCTTGATCCATCTATCACTGAGGATATTTTATGCCAGCACTGTGGTCGGTGTGGATTTCGTTTTTAACAGCCATCGCTGAGATTCGAACTCGGGTTGCCTCATTAGGAGGCAATAGCTCTATCATCTAAGCCAGCACCTTCTATAACTGAAAACCTCCACACGGCCTCTTCTAGTCAATCCGATCAAACCACTGTGAAGGTAAACCAGCCTAAGAAAGAGCCATTTAATGGAAAATCTATTGTCGCAATGAAAAGTGGTCGCACTAATATACGTCTAAAAATTTGTTTAATTTACGGATATGATTGGTTTGACTTTTTTACTTGTCAACCACTGCAGATTCAATTCTCAAAAATTTCTCTCAATGACTTTTAAAATGGAATTTGTGTTCATGCCCAAAACTGGTTCACTTTTCAAATAGTCTACGCAGACTACTGCTAAAAAACCATGTGGAGGCTTTCTGATGTCGGAGGTTATGTCAAAGCAC
Source organism: Parasteatoda tepidariorum (assembly GCF_982258835.1). NCBI lineage: Eukaryota > Metazoa > Arthropoda > Arachnida > Araneae > Theridiidae > Parasteatoda > Parasteatoda tepidariorum. Next base: position 37,786,394 of record NC_141766.1, read on the forward strand.
CGAAACTTAAAGAATTTTTGAAGGTTTTGAGAACACTTTAAAACGCTCATGATAAAATCACTTTAATAAAGTGGTGTTAAGCTTGAATTTTTAAATTATTTCTAATAAGTGGTGAACAAAATAACTTCATATCTACTTTATTCAAACAAAAATCATATACTGAAACAGAAATTGCACTTGGTTTCAATGAATTGGCTTGAGTCTCTGCACTTGGTTTCAATGAAATGAAGAATTTTCATTATGAGGACAGAAAGTGATTTTATCAATGGTTTCAATAAAATGAAGAATTTTCATCATGAGGACAGACATTTATTATTATTATACATGATACACATTATTACACATGACTGACCTTGATTATTATTATACATTATTATAAATTTCATGAGTTGGACAAAAATATGGAAATAATTGAATACTCGCTCTATGTAAACAATCTTCCTTCAAGCAGCAAATGTTTTTGGTAGATATCAATTGGCACAACTGTTGGCATAATTTGAAAGATCCTAATAGGAGCTTTTAGAATTAGTAATTGTGTAGACTAATTGTGTCATTTATACAGATACAAAATTTTAATAAACCAAAAAGACGAGTGGAAATTAATACCTTCTTTTTAGCTTTAATTCCAGCAATTTTGAAATCTTTCTATAGGATTACAATATTTACTGTAAAATTTTGAAAAAAGAAACTGTTAAATTCTTATGCTCATTTCAACCGATGCAAATTTTGCATAGCAAAAGAGGCACCATTTTTAAAAATTTCAAGCATATACTTTCGAATTGTGCCAAGAATTTTGCCAGTCAAATCTGTTTCCATATTTTTGTCCAATCCCTGTGTATTTACTTTGGATTTATTAAAATGTTCCTATTATTTGAATCATAATGAATTGTAATTTTTTCAGCTTAATATTACTACCACTATTTAAATTTTTTTAAGATGCTATGAACCATCACTTCCTACATCAGAAAGCCTTCACACGTCTTTTAATAAGTAGTCTAAGCAGACCATTTAAAAAAAGAACTGATTGTCGGCATCAAACGAAACTCAATTTTAAAAGTAATTGAGAGAAATTTATCGTATATGTTTGAAAGACAAACTAATCATGTTCATAAATTAAGCAAATTATTAGACATATATTTGCAACCACTTTATTATTTTTACTAAATTTTCTTTTAAATGGCTCTTGCGTAGACTGGTTTACCTTCATAGTGGTCTGATCTGACAACCTATTAGAAACCGTGTGGAGGCTTTCAGTTATAGGAGGCGTTGCATGAGCCTTATCAATAGGTAGTTGTATCACCCCTAATAAATGTTTTCCAATTTTTCCTGTTTGAATTTAACGGTAAAAATACAAAATTTTAGGATTAAAATTTTAAGCGAAAAACATAACTACACTTATTAAATTTTTAAATAAAAATGTCGTAATTTCTAATTTAAAATTTTGCATACACATCAATCGTGTTTTTTTTTAAATAGTTTCTTTTTTGTTTAACTTTTTAACTATTTCAAGAAATTTGATAAAGAAGTGAAAGGTTTTTTAAAACTAATATCGGATAGCATAGCTTAAAGTTTAGTAATATGATTGATTTCACTTTTCTTGGTTGAGATTTAAAATAGTAAAGAAATAAATTTGATCTTGGCGTGCATAATAAGCGCAAACAGAACTTAAAATAATTTATGACAGTGAACGAATGGGAAATATAAATAGAAAAAGCATTTATAAAAAGTATGAAGCTATTTTAATGTTTTGAAATTGTAACTTTCTTCGCTTGCGATTTGACAGTAAGTTATTCTCAAAATTCCGTGATTCGAATACTAATAAGAATATAGATTTATTTTGACGGAAAAAGTAAAGTATTTCTTACTTTTGCTTTATGCCTCTGCATAAATCTTAAATGCAAAATTTGGCTCTCTTCAATTCTAAAAAAAGGAAATAGATTGATATACATTATTATTAAAAACAGAAATAAAATGTACTAAAAATAGCCCAAAAACTAAATAAAAAATATGAAAATACTTTTCAAATTGCGAAAGAACCATATATATTATATCTAGATACCAGATATATTTTTTTCGTTATAATAAAAGCTAAAAAAATTAAACCATTTTACGAACAAAATATTTTTGACATTTTTAATAATTGAAGAACTTAATGGATGGAATAAGTAAGGACATTTTTAGCAGTATTTATTTATCAGGGAAAATGGCATGAAGCGGTAGCATCAGTATAGGTATTGTTAATGTAAAAGAATTGTTTTTGTTTTTACTGTAATCAAATAAAAGCTAAAAATTAATATAAAAAATTGCTATTGGAGACTTTAATAATTGAAAATCTTAGTGCATAAAGCAAGTGAGGACATTTTTAGCAGTATTTATTTATCAGGGAAAATGACATGAAGCGGTAGCATCAGTATAGGCATTTTTTATGTAAAATAATTGTTTTTACTATAATCAAATAAAAGCTAAAATTTAATATGAAATAAAATGTTATTGGAGACTTCAATAATTGAAGACCTTAGTGCATAAAGCAAGTAAGTTATTGATAAGGGAAAATTACTTGAAGTGGTCACATCAATATGGGTATGATTAGTGTAAAAGAGTTGGTTGCATGATTTTTATTTCAAATTTGGTGTTGGTAAATAAAATAAGGCGAAAAATTATTACTTCGCCAACTAATAAACTGTATTAAAATATTACGGATAATTTTTTTTCTTTGTACTTTGATTAAATCTATTCTTAAAATGTCACTTACCTATTTCATTGTACATATCTCTTCAATTATATAAGAATTTGCGAAAAAAATTTAATATTTCGATTTCCAAGATTTTTTTGTTTTTATTTAGTAGCCATTTATTAATTTCAAAACATTCATTGTTTTCATTTTCAGTTTTAATAATTTTACTTTCCTTAAGTACATAGAATTATTAACTCTTGTCTTAATACAATCGTTCAGACAATCATACCATCGTATTTTTATTTATCAAAATAAGCATATACGAGGAAATTTTTCTTTTTAATTTATATTTTTTAAAAGCAATTATTGTCCTAATTACGTACGAAATATTATTGCTTAGGTTGCTCGAATATTTCGAGTTCAATGTTGTTCTAATGGAATTGCTAATCGGTTGCTAATATTTGTATAGGAATTCTCTGATTGATTTATCTAAGATCTGCATAATATATTATTAGTGTTTTTCGGGATTTGGATTACATACTGAAAAAGTATTTTTTTTTTAATTTTTATGACAAATTTCTCATACAATTTCACAAAAAAAGAGCCATGTTAATTTTTCATATTGCAAGTTTATTTTCTATTTTGTCTGAATGTAAATTTATAGTTTTACATACATATAAATGGGGTCACTGATATTCAATCGAGTATTCAATCGATAGAATTTCAAAAAAATATTGGTTAAGAATATATTAAATTACATAAAAACTGTAACTTTCACAAAAAAATTGAGTGCATATTTAAAATCAGTAACTCGATAAATATCTAATATCAGCTAAAAAAATTCTTACAACAGGAAAAAAAAAATGATTCTTTAAATCAAGTCTAGAAAATTGAAATCAGAAAAGTATATTTTTTGTAGTATTTAATTCGCATACAACAGGAATTTTGTTTTTAAATCAAATTAATAAATATAACAAGAAAATTGGAAAATACGAAACGTTCATTTTTTTACTTTCAATCAAAGTTGTTTATTAAAAAATATTTTATGAATTTCGTTCACATAATCATTAATATTTTTACCTATCAGGTTCGGTTTAAATTTAGAATTTGTAATAAAATTTTGAATTAAAATTTTTCAATTTCATGATATGAAATAAAACAAAAATAAAAGAAAATTTCATCGTTGCCATTTTAAAACATATAAGAATTGCTTTTTTCAGTTGAGAATAGGGTTTAAGAAATTTAATCAAAAATAAATTTAATTTAGTGAAATTTCTATATTTTTAAGTTTTTTTCTCATTTTAATAATTTATTCTCGTCTTATTAAACGATTTTAATAAAAGCAAATTTATTTTCTCTAAAAATTGAATCTAAATTCATTTTGTAGAATATATTTTTACACCTTTCTTACATAAAAGTTCAAAATATTTACATCAAAATAACTTCTATGAAATAATATAATTCAATTGTAATAATAATGCATCGCATTTGTTCCTCTTTTAAATACAGAAAAATACATTTCCGTAGAACTTATCAAACACGTTTTTAAATAAAAATACGTTTTGATAATTTAATCTACACTGATAAATGCATTCATTAGATAACAGGGTTAATAAATTGAAACTAGAAATTTAAAAGGTACACAATCTTTACAACGTAAAAGAAATTTGCCTGGAAATGGGTTTTTTCTTGTTTTACACAACGTTAAGTTTATGAATGAGATAAAATTTCTATCTAGATATAATTTTTTGTTTTAGTATTATTTAACCATCAAGAGATCTCTGCTGTGACGTGTGAATCATGTGGTACGGGTAGAGTTTATTTCGGATTTTGGGGGGAAAGAAGGTTAAACAGTAAGAGAAATGGGAGGTGAGAGAGAAGCGAATTATTATCATCTTATTCAAAATATCACAAAAATTCATATGCATAAAGCGTGCAAATAAGCAATAAATTTGAGACTAAAATAAGATGTGATAAAATGATATTTTTCCTAGAATTACACTTCTTTTATTTCTTCTTCTGTGTGTCGAAAGTAGCAAACAAAAATAGCACACAGAATAAGTGTGGAAATGCAGCATAAACGCAATAATATTTCTTTTTCTTTCCTTTATTTACCTTTTACATAGCTTGATGATGAAACTGTAGTAAATTGCCCCATAGAGATACGCCTTGAAAAGAACTCTCCTGAGAAATATAAGAACTGGCTTCCTTTCTTTCTTTGTATCTATTTTTTGACAAAAGAAGCAGTTAGAAAATGTTCGTTATGGAACTATTCTATTGTACTCTATCTATTGAGTAGGAATATGAGACAATAAAGAAGTTAATTTCAAAGACTTTTCAGGAACATAAGGTATTTTAGGAATTATTGAGTATTTGTGAACTGTATTTAATTTATCTTACGATGAGACAAAAAACATCGAAGTGGTTATTCTTCGTATTTATTGTTGTTGTTTATAATGCAACTTGCCAATCCAGCAAACCTGCTTGGTGAGATCAAAAGTATTTAACCCCTTGGCGACGGGTGATTCAGAAAAGCATTCGTACAAAATCAGAATCAAGTTGCAATTAAATAAAAAACGGTAACTTAAATGTAGTTGTTACTAATTTTACAGACTTACTTTGCTTTTATTTTAATTATTGTTAGTTTAATTATATATATAATCAATGATAATTCAAAGTATAACTAAATAGTTTTATTTTGAACAAAGTAATGGTGAATTAAATAAATCAAAAAATTATAACTCCGCCCACAAATAAACTGCTAAAGAAATACTTTGATTACCAGTTTTATCTTCTTACCCTGATTGATACGGTTTTTTGCTGTCACGTATTTGTGACAGTCGGCGCGAAAGGGTTAAGGCAGAGGATGGGTCTCTTGTTTTCCAGTGGCTCCATCTATGGCCAAAAATACAACTTCAGCCCCCCACACGTCACAATCCGTTGATAACCAGGATCCATTTATTCATCCACAGATCGTAATTTTAACCTGGACCAAAGAATGATCCAATTCAGTACACCCAGATTTATGATTTGTTATCATAACATAGAAGGCAGATTTAGCGTGCACCAGTCACCATTTATTACACGGATAGTCTTCGGCCTGCGGGGATTGAACTCACGACCTCTTGGACATGGGTCCATTGTATTTAGTAATAATATATAAGATAGTCGTTCAACAATAATATAGTATTAATATTAATAACATAATTCCACTCTGAAATACATAAATAGTGAAATAGTGATTATTTTACATTAATAATGGTAGTTAATCATAGAAAATATACACTTTGTTTAAAGAAAAATGTTCTACGTTTTTTTTTTCCTACCTTTTCATGTTTTTCACTGCAAAGTACTGCATTTTAACCTCTTTTTCAAACAAAGTGTAGACTTCTTTCATTGCAGCATGTCCAGTCAGACTACACTAATTTGAGAAATTTAGCAAGTTTTGGCAACCACTATTCCTTAAACTATATCGAATTCGAGTATATTTCTTTGCACAGAATTCGTGATTTTTTTATAGCTACCCCAATGTTGCTAAATTCAAAATTTTTTACCTCAATGTATTTAATTTCATGATGTATGGAAGCAGGGATGCCAACTGCCCGCTCTCTGGAAAAGTTTTAATAAAGTGGTAGCGAATTAAATAGTATAACTTGTAAAATAAGCGTAGTTGCGCCTACTTTAAAAATCAGTAGCCAAATAATTAATGCTTTCAGGTAGCATGTTACATGATTCTTATAATTTTTGATGTTTAGTGGTGGAAAAATTAATTAAAATTAAAAATACTAAACTAAAAATAATTTAAATTTCCATACAGCTAGAAAATACTATTTTGCAAAGCGGAGCAAGTTGGCATCTCTGTGGAAGTCATAGCAGCAATTACAATTGAATAAACAAAGAGATAATAAGCAAAAAGTGACTTGAGTTTCTGTCACTTTTTACATAAATAAGCATCCTGTAATGCTAAGATCATTCAGTTGTTTTAAACCCATATTCCTTGCCTAGGAGGCGTATATAAACCCTCTTTGCATAGTTGCAAATAGTGCCTTTATGAAAAAGTGATAAGATACTTATACTCAAATTATTTGTATACTTAGTTTAAAAGTTTGCAATCATATAATTTCATTTTAAAACATAATATTTATCACACTAACATAATATGGTGAACTTAAATATTTTATTTCACCGAAATAATTGAGGCGTTAAACATTATTTTTACCAATCTTCACTGGTTTGAAAAAAAGAGTTGGTCTCGTCTCCCAAATTGTATTCACGGTGTGTAATCAGTTTTGAATGGGTTAAAAGAAATCAAAAATGAAGTGCTGAGAAAAAAACTTTGCTGCCACTATAAAATAATCTCCTCGAAAAGCGTACTGACACTCGAAAAGTGATAACTTTTATTCTTACAAATCAATTTCTACCTACCAGGAGAAATTTTTATTAATTTGTATTATAAGCGTGTCTGTGTGTACTGTGTTGAGGTACGCTCACATACCTGCCAACTTTTACGCATTTGGCATAAAAATGTATTTCTGTATCTAAAGTGGTTGTAAAATGTGGGCTTCCTATAAATTTCTTGCATTTATAAACTTAATTTATACTTTTATTGATTCCCACTATTTTTTAAAAAATTTAGCATATATATTAATATGCAACACTGACATGATACTCTGTTATAGCTTATTCAAAACACAACGAATGTTTCTGCCTAAAATTGCAATTTAAATTCCATTTTACTACCACTTGGAAAAATCATTCTCGAAAGGAGTAAAAGTTGGCAGGTATGCGCTCAAAATTTTCGATAATCGATTTTTGTGAAATCTACCGCACAAGGTAGATAACGTTCATAAATAGAGAGTAAATTACTGGGTGGCAACTTTCACGAAATTTTTTTTAAAACTTAGACGAACTAGAATTATTTTAGACGAACGTTTTATGGGTTGGTAGTAAGTTCAACTTGATTTAACACGTTCACGCGGGGGTGACCCACCGGTGGGTCACGCTAGATTTTCTCGTTTTGGCGGCGCACCGGAGTAAAAACTGGTAACAAATAAATTTCATTTTTTAGTTTTTTTTCCGGGAATAATAGAAATCCATAACTACCAATTGTTTTTACTGAATGCAATTTTTATATTGAATTGCTTCTTTGCCGTGATAAATTTCTTTACAGTGAATTGTTATTGTTGAGAATAGATTAACTCCTCCCGAATATTATCTAATATTGAAATACTTCTTCTACCAGTATTTTCTCTTCTACCAGTATTTTCTCTTTTCCCGTACCAGTATTTTCACTTTTCCCGGCGTGAACGTGTTAATTTTAGGTATTAACCATTTACCTGCCGTTACCGTTGTCCATGAGGAAAAAGTGCCTCTACAGGGATGCCATAGGTGACTATAATTGTTAAAAGTGGTAGATACTCAATTTTTGCTTATTTATTATATCGTTAATTATTCAATAGTAATTAATTCTACATGTATTTACATTTCAAATTATTCATATTTAAAACAAAACATTCTTTCCATTCACTTTCAATAGCAAACTGAAAAAAAAATATATGCTAGAAAAAGGTTTTAATTTTTATATCTTTTAATAAAATTTTGAATTTCATTAGTGATTACCTTTTCCATTTACAGCCGCTCGTGGTAAAAATACTTTACGAAAAACGTATTAGATGGTTCGAATTTAATTTAAATGGACATTTTATACATCAGTCTGATAATTTTCTTAGAAAGACTATTGTTTGCTTTTATAACCAGATATATGCCACTAGATATATATTTTTATATAGCTAATAAAGTTAATTAAATTAAAATATTCAGTTTCTCGAATTGCAAGTGCGAAGAATCAAATATTTATTTTGTCAGTCTTGTCAACATTTAAAAAAAGGGACATGTTCTAAAAGTGGAGCATTGGCCTCTAAACCAGGCCCCAGATCAGCGCCTCCTATAGCTGAAAACCTCCACACAGCTTTGTGTAGGTAGTCCGATCACTATGAAGGTAAACTAGTTACTCATACTCATATGTGATGGTTATCTTAGTTTCAGCCCCGCTAGGGGCTCTAACTAATTCATCTGAGTGGGAATAAATAATATATCGACGAACCGCAAATGAATGGTGAAAGTTGGGGTTCAGTAACATTTACTGAGTGAAAATTAAAATAAAGTAGCTGGATTAAACAAACAAATTTAAGAGAGAGAAGAGATTTTTCTGGCAGACTGCCTCGCCTCCCCCGAGGTATTACCCTCGAGCTTCTCAGGTGCACAGTTAAATGCGCAAAAATATATATACAGGCATTTACAATTATTTACAAAATTTACGGGACAAAACTTCATCAGATAGGAAAAAGGCGGTTGTCGGGCTATATTTTATATTGTCTTTGATGAGCTCAAAGTCAAAGTTTTTAAAGTAGTTGCACGTATCACAAGAGAGTGCATCTCCATACCTGCCAACTCTTCCGGTTCTTCCGGAAGATTTTAATTTTGTATTTAAAGTGGAACCGAAACTCATGTCATGTCATTAAAAGTTTTGAATTATAATAATAATTATAAATGAGTTTGACCACCACTACGTTTAAATAATTGCAACAAATATATAAAAGCATACTAATCTAAACGAAAGCGAAATTTAATCTAGTCAAAATATAAATACATTTTTGAGTAAAGTTGTTTTTCGGTAATTGTTTTACTACCACTAGAAAAATTCATTCTCAGAAAGAGTGAAAGTTGGCAGGTATGCATCTCTGAAGAAACTTGCACATAGTTCAGCTATATGCTCATCTATTTTGTTGGTTTTAAAATCTCTTAAGGTAAACTAGTTTACGAAAGAAGCCTTTAATAGAAAATCTAGTATAAATAATATAGTGGCAGTGAGTATATGTCTAAAAAGTTGTTTAATTTTTTAATGTGATTGGTTTGTCTTATTTACTTGTCAACAACTACAGATTCAATTCTCAAATATACTCGTATATGATAAATTTCTCGCAATCACTTTCAAAAAAGAATTTGGTTTCATGCTCTCAACTGGTTCACTTTTTAAATCGTCTGCGCAGACAACTCATTAAAAACCGTGTGGAGGCTTTCTGATGTAGGAGGTATAGTTCGTTCACCAGGAGTTGGCACTTGGCTCCGCCTTCATCACATGCTATCCGATGATACTATATCGCTATTTTTGGGAGAAGGATGTGAACAAGGCTGTTATTTGGCGATCGTATGACAAAATTATTTATTTCGCAATCTTCATGTGCATATTTTGAACATTTGCATTTTATTTCATAAACTTGTTGATATTTCTCTCTTTTTATTGAATAATTTGTTCTTCTTGAGATATTTTGCTGGGAAGAAGTTTTTAAATATAAATTAGGAAGAATAACGAAAGGTATAATGGCTGATGATAAAGCGAAGTAAGTGACTGAAAAAGAATATACTGTTCGTATTTGGCCATCACCTTCTACATTAGAAAACCTCCACACGGTTTCTTATAAGTAGTCAGCGCAGACTATTTAAAAAGTGAACAGTTTGAGTGCATGAAATCAAATTCTATTTTAAAAGTGACTGAGAGGAATTTGTCATATATATTTGAGAATTGAATCTGTGGTGGTAGACAAACTAATCATATTCAAAAATTAAAAAAATTTTTAGACATATATTTGCTACCACTCTTTTATTTTTACTAGATTTTCTATTAAAGGGCTCTTTTGTAAACTGGTTTGCCTTCATAGTGGTTTGATTGGACTGCCTATAAAAAACCGTGAGGAGGCTTTGCGCGCTTCAGAGGTTATCTCGATTTCAAGCGGGGAAATGTTTTTCCCCTTACTACCCCGCTCTGAAATGAACCCTGCGTCCGAGGAGGTGGAGTCAAGTGCCAACTCCTGGTGAACGAACTATAATGCCCTAGCTCTCTTATTTACTACTGTTGCAATCTTAACAGACAAATTTAATTAATTCTACACTAGTTTAATCAAATGTCGGTACACATTATTTTATTTTAATTTATAATACTGCAAGTCATTGGCTCTGCAGTTGATCTTTTATCATAAATAGTAGACCGAGGCATCCTGTAGTGCTATGGTAGAATGGTAGAAATCACATATATCGCGGTGCACTGCCACGAAGCGGCATTAGCCGATTCATCTGTAGTAATAAATCGATGATGAGGAGTAGTGAGGAGGAATGGAGATGAGAATCCTGTAGGGCTGAAATCATTCAATTGTTTTTAAGCCATTCCTCGCCGATAAAGGGTAAATTAAACCCTCTTTGCATAGATATAAATAGTGCCTTTATGAAAAAATGATAAGATACTTTCACTGAAATTAATTGTATCCTTAGTTTTAAAGTTTGCAATCATATAATTTCATTTTAACACGTTGAGTGCCATGGGAGTTACCGGTGACCGACCCTGAGTTTATTCCTAGCGCCACGGAGGTCACCGGTGACAGGTGAAGCCAAGATCATTAGAAACACATAAACAGGGTAAAATTTTAATTTTTTTATATTATTATCGTTACTAACATGGTTTGAAGAAATTAATGCAATATAGAACACACAAAAATAGTTTTATTTACATGCACAGAGAGGCCAACTTGTTCCGGAAAGCGAATAAATATTTTCAAATGGTAGTTTATTAATTGTGATTCTTGGTTTAATAAATTCAATTTAGTAGATTTTTGTCCACCACTATTTCTAAACAATTCGTGGGCTAATATAATTCACCACTCTTTTCAGATTTAAGAAATTCAGATTTTCTTAAAAAGTCTTTTCAGAGACTTTTTAAGAAACTAGCGAAATCTGTCTGATAATTGCAAATTTATTTTGTAGTTTATTACCATTTGGCCAGATGGGCAAGGCATGTTAAATTATCTTGGCATTCAACGCGTTGAAATATAATATTTATCGCACGCTAACATGATATAGTGGTCTTAAATTTTTTATCTCATTAAAATAATTAAGGCATTAAACATTATTTTTACCACTCTTCTCTGGTTTGAAAAGAAGAGTTGGTCTCGTCTCCCAAATTGCATTATTGGTGTGTAACCAGTTTCGAATGGGTCAATAAATCAAAACTGAAGTGCTAAGAGAAAAAAATTTGCTGCCACTATAAAATAATCTCTCCAAAAAACAAAAAGCAATAACTTTTATTTATGCAAATCAATCAATATCTACCAGGAGAAATGTTTATTAATTTGTATTATAAGCCTGTCTGTATGTAATGTTTGTTTTCCGTAAGAACTCCTGCTTTTGTGAAATCTACCGCACTTGGTAGATAAAATTCATAATTAATAGACAGTTTATTACTGGTGGTCACTATCAAGAAAATGTTTTAAAACTTAGACGAACTAGAATTATTTTTGACGAACGTTTTATGGGTTGCTGGGAAATTCAACTTGAATTAATTTTAGGAATTAACCGTTTTCCTGCCGTTACCGTTGTCCATATCGAAAAATGTGCCTCTAAAGAGATGCCATAGGTGACTATAAATTTTAAAAGTGGTAGAAACTCAATGCTTGCTCATTTATTATATTGTTAATTATTCAACATGGATTTACTTTTAAAATTATTCATATTTCAAACAAAACATTCTTTCCATTCACTTTCAGGGGCAAACTGAAAAGAAAAAAAAGCAAATATGCTAGAAAAAGGTGCTAATTTTTATATTTTTCAATAAAATCTTGAATTTTATAAGTGATTACCTTTTGCATTTAGAGCTGATCGCGGTAACCCTACTTTACGAAAAACGTAGTAGTAGGGTCACTTTTAATTTAAATGGACATTTTATACAGCTAGTTGATAATTCTCTTAAAAAGACTATTGTTTGCTTTTAGAACCAGATATATGTCCCAAGATATGAAATTATAAAATGTATGGTTTCTATATATTTCTTGCATATATAAACTTAATTTATAATCTTTTTGACCACCACTATTTTTAAGAAAATTAAGCATATATATTAATATGTAAGATTTTTACGGTAGTCCGCATTAGTTCATTTAAAATAACTCCTATGTACTGTCTAAAATTGAAATTTACATTCCATATAACTACCACAGGGGAAAATTATCCTTAAAAGGATTAAAAGTTGGCAGGTATGATGTTCTAAAAGTGGAACATCGGCCTCTAAACCAGGCACCTGGTCAACGCCTCCTGTGTCTGAAAGCCTCCACACAGTTTTGTGTAGGTAGTCCGATCAGACCACTATGAAGGTAAACAAGTTTACGAAAGAAGCATTTAATAGGAAATCTAGTAAAAATAACATAGTGGTAGCGAATGAATATAATGGGTAAAAATTTAATTTTTGAATATGCTTGGTTTGCGTTTTTTACTTGTCAACCACTACAGATTCAATTCTCAAATATATCTCAATCACTTATAAAAAAGAGTTTGGTTTCATGTGCACAACGGGTTCACTTTTTAAATAGTCTGCGCAGACTACTTATTAAGAACTGTGTGGAGGCTTTCTGATGTAGGAGGTAATGTCCTAGTTCACTTATTTACTACTGATGCAATCTTAACAGAAGAATTTAATTAATTCCACACTAGTTTAATCAAATGTCGGTACGAATTATTTTATTTTAATTTATAATGCTGCAAGTGATTGGCGCTGCAGTTGATCTTTTAACTCCGAATTATTTTATTGGCGCAGCAATCGCGCAAATATTTCAACTTCATTCTACCTCGTGTTAATTTATCTCCTTTTAAATTTTCTCTATTTTTCTTGCCCCTTTCAAAATTTATGATGAAAAGTACAGCATGGTTAATCAATTTAAGAAGAAAAGGTTTTTATTCCTTTGGTTCCTATAAAACTTGAGCAATCACATGACGCTAAACATAGCCTCTAAACTGGTTATGTTTGTCAGTTTTACACATATACTGCAACTTACAATTATACTTTGGTAGATAAGAATTAGCATTAAAAATATTTCAGAACCACCCTTTAAGTTTTCCCAGTTCTGTTTACAATATATTGATTTCACTGTTTTCTCACTGGCCTCACACTTTGTACTTGTACAGGGATGTCAAAGGCGGTTTTTATTTGTTTATTGTTTATTTATTATCTCGTTAAATTTTCAAACGTAATTACCACTATGACTTACATTTTAAATTATTCATATTTAAATTTAAAACATTCTGCTTTCATTAGTAAACTGAAAAAATTATGCCAGAAAAATCAGATAATTTTATTCTCTTTTGATAAAATTTTGAATTTTATTATTTACCATTGCAACCCTGAAATAGAAAAAGTGCATTTTTGAAAAACAATAACACGCTTTTGATTAAAATGAAGAAATATTTTTTATATACCCTAAAACTTTGTTAGAAAGATAAAAACTTTAAGTTTTAGTAAAAGAAAAACATGGAATTTAATATTAAGTATAGTAGCGTAACCAATCTTTATAATTTGCTAAAATATACGTGTTCCAGAAGCGGAACATCAGCGTTGAAGCAGTCAACACAAAGAGTTTTATCCAGAAAAGAGAAAAACTGGTTGCAGAACGATTTCATTTTTGCCTTTCTAGGAAGGGGACCAATATTTGTGACTGTAATAAATAATTGATTTGATTTTTATGCATGGTGGTAGTTTTTTTTATAAAGTTATGCTTTGAAAGGAAGTACATATGCGAATCACCTCTTTTAGGAACTTAGACGCGCCATATATTTAAGCAGCATATACAAAAAGCAGTTTTAAAATATGCTGCGATCGATTTATTACAGAAACAGATAATGCATTGCTAACTATTACGTCATATACACTGAAGAGCCAAAAAAACTGGTATACCTGCCTAATATAGTGTTCGGACCCCGTGCGCACGCAGAAGTGCCGAAACACGACGTGGCATAGATTCAATCAATATGTGAAGTAGTGCTGGATATTATTGATACCATGAATCCTTCAGGGCTGTCCATAAACCAGTGGGAGTAAGAGCGGGTGGGGATATCTTCTGAACTTCACGTTGTAAGGCATCCCAAATATGTTCAATAATGTTCATGTCTGGGGATTTTGGTGGATTTCCGATACTCACGGTATACTCGTGAAATGGTCGTACGTGAAAATCCAAATTTCATTGCTATCTCGGAGATGCTATGTTCCATCTCCCGCACGCCGACTATAACACCGCGTTCAAACTCACTTAAATCTGTATAATCTGGCATTGTAGCAGCAGTAACCGATCTAAGAACTGCGTCTTGTTTTGTCGGTCGGACGGGGTGCCCGAGGCCGGAACGGCACTTTACCCCTTCATCGTGAGATGGGATCCTTGAGGTGTTTCCTAGAGTTCCAAGAACTGCGCTAGACACTCGTTGTCTTATCTACGCGTTGCCGATCGCAGCGCTGTACTTTGATCGCTGTATTTGCATACTCATGCCTGCACCAGTTTTTTTTTTGGCTCTTCAGTGTAAGTGAAACCAATTTTAGTAAAGGCACCAAGTTAGATTTTACAAGGTGTCAGCTTAAAAGTTTCCCGCTTATCAAATAGCAGTTTCAAATTGGCTTTTCTCTTTTTTTCATGCACACGAGTCACGGAGTGTGCACATCATGTCGCTAAAATGATTTTCTTATTTGGGATTTATATAACATTTCCTTTAGAGATTTCGCAGATTGTTATAAATAAAATGCAATTGAGGATAATCCAAAGAACATATAAGTAATTTAATTTAGCATTATAAAACACGGGTCGACAAACTAACCCACATTACACTTTTTACTCCATACTTGGATTCTCGATTTTTGTCACTTGCACTTCAAATGACGCACTTTCTATTTTAGTTTTTCCTACCGATTTATAAACCGAAAGAAAATAACGTTCTTACTTACAGAGCATATAACGCCAACTCAAAATATACTTTAGCTTTATTAACACGTTGAATGCCATGGGGGTCACTGGTAACCGGCGAAGTCAAGATAAATTGAAACATATAATTTGAGTAAATTTCTAAATTTTTTACATTATTATCGTTACTGAAATATTTTGTAGAAATTAATGCAATATAGAACACACAAAAATAGTCTTATTTATATACATAGAGATGCCAACTTGCTCTGGACAACAAATAAATATTTTCGAGTGGTAGTTTATTAATGCGTGATTTTTAGTTCATTATCCCTTTTGAAGGCCGTGGTAAGTATACTTACCACCACGTTTTACCACTTTTAATTTAGGTTTCCATTTTTCAATAACTTCAGCTTTCTTGAAGTGAGTTTGAATAAAATTTGTAACCATTTGTCACTTTTAAAAAACGTATAAAAGTTATAAAATACATAATTCCTTTTGAAGTTTATAGCATTTAAGGAATTTATTTTAAAAATAAAGAAAAATATAAGTCAGTGAGTTCCTAAAAGGTCATGTTAAATATATTTACCACCAAAAAAATGGCATTTTTATAAACTAATTGGAGTTTTTCTTTTAATATATATTATTGTTCTAAAAACAATTTCAATTCCAAAAATACTTTAAGTTACCTTACTAGAAATAAAGGGCCCATTAAGGGGTTAAATTCAATTTATTAAGTTTTTCTCCATCACAACTGCTAAATAATTCGAAGGCTTATATAATTCGGCAATTTGTTACCGATCAGTTGTGCTCAAAATCGTGCACATTTTAGTATGCAGTTATTTACCGTTTTTAAAACTAATATGGCCCTTACGGAGCAGTTAGCATCTTTGTATATATGCAGAAATGCCAACGTGGTCCGGACAAGGAATAAATATTTTCGAGTGGTAGTTTATTACTGTGGGATTCTTGGTTTAATTAATTAAATTTATTAGATTTTTATCGATCACCATTTCTAACTAATCCGTAGGCTTAGAGATTCACCACTTTATAATAATATAGTTATGTCATGTTAAACATTTTAAAAAGTTTGCCGAATCAGTCTAATATTTGCAAATTTCAGTTTCCACTTATTTACTGTTTTTTAAATTATTTTGACGTGTCCGGAGCAGTTGCAGGGATGCCAACTGCTCCGCTCTCTGAAAACGTTTTAATAAAGTTGTAGCGAATTAAGTAGTATAACTTGCAAAATAAGTCTACTTTAAAAAACAGTAACCAAATAATTAATTCATACCCTCCAACTGCTACGGAATTTCCGTAGTTTCAGAAATCTTCTTTTCAGACGGTAGCAAAATTAATGTCTTAATATTTAAAAAAAATTAATTTTAGCGTAACTTGTCCACTATTACTTATAAAAGTGCAGGCCATATGGCTAGATTCTTAAGTTCTGATAAAAGTTTTATGAGAGATCCATTTGCTTCAAAAATTTCTACTTTGGTTCGCTACCACTAGAAAGAATAATTTTCAAAATCCTCATAAGTTGGAGGGTATGTTAATTCTTTAAGGTTGCATCTTATAATTTTTTCATATTTAGTCGTGGAAAAATTACTTAAAATTGAAAATACTGAACCAAAAATAACTTTAATTTCGCGATCGCTAGAAAATACTATTTTGCAAAGCAGAGCAAGTTGGCATCTCTGTATATGTGTGTGTTTGTAATTAAAATCATTCTTAATTAAATTCCTAAATCTGAGAATAAAATAAAATAGCAAAATTTTCACTATCACCTTTAATGTACATTTTTCCCAAGAAAAACCTGAAAGCAGATGCTGAAAGATATAGTTGTGTTTTGAAACATTTATTGTAAGTCATGCCAGTCGCACATGTTTCGTGTTAATTAGTGCAAATCAATTACGTACACATGTCAACAAATTCATAAATTTTATTTATTATTTGCATATTTCTCAGAAATAAAATATTTAATACTTAAAATGCATTTATTTTAAAACCACTCTATTTTGATATCCGTTTTGTTTAAATCATCTAGATTTGTTATCTAAAATGCAGAAACCAGCTATACTAATAAATTGTGCTTACATTTTCTATCCTTCTATTATTCCTATGCAATCAAGTGGATTGATCCGAAATTGCTGCACACAACATATCTATTATCAATTTCAACCTAAACTCTGGAAGTGGTAAACGATATGAAGGCTCTGAAGCAAATATATTATTCCCCGAAGACGAATTACCTATCGATAAACACAATACAGTAACCCTAACATTTGTGTAGTGTTATTATGCAAGTAATCTAAAACTAGATTCAATCTTAAAACGTTTTTGCGATGTTTAAAATTTTTAATCTACTTTTGAAAACGATTGCACGTTAAGAATCGTACGTAGGTCAGACAATTAAAGATGAAAAAAATACATTATTTAAAGTTTCGTACTATTATTTGTTTAGTCATAAATATTGTGGTTCAAATTTCGCTGTAATAAACACTCTGGTGTTCAATATTAAGAAAATTTTAAGATTACGTTAAAAATTTCTAGAACAACCGAACAGAATTAAACGAAATTAAGTTTGAACCTAATAATAACAAAGTAATCATTCGATTGTTACCGTAATCTACCGTTCAATTACCGTAATCATTGTTACCGTAATCTCGCATGATGGTAGATTAGAGTCATAAGATTTGAATGGGTATATAACAGGAATTAAATAATCAAACAAATCGTAATTAAATAGCCGAAGGGTCATGGTTTCTTTTAAGTCTATTTTAAGTTAATTCCTGTACTCCAAGCATCCTAAAAATTCTTTACTATTGTTTGTACTCCTATTATTTACAAAATCATAGCAGTATTTGTGCAAGGTTACAACAGTTGATAAACTAATGAGTTTGAAAGTTTTACATTTTACCCCATCTTAAAAACGATATATCATATTGTTTTACGCAAAGTATTTTAATGAAATAACACTTCAATAATTATTTTACTGCCACTAGAAAAAACCTTTTTAGAAGCGCTCAAAAATTTGCAGATAAACATAGTCATGATTATAAAATTATATATATTAAAACAAGAATCAAGTTTAAATGTATAAATGTGGTTACCATATTAATTGCAGTCCTGCCAATTTTTACTCTGTCCGAGAAAGTACTTCATAAATGGTAGTGAAAGACTAAGTGAAATGTAATTGCAGATAAATCAACTTTTTTGGAATTGATTATCACTTTAAATCGAAAAATAAATAATAAGGGCAATCCGTAATTGTTGGTAGCTATTTAATTGTAAAAGTAAAATCTTTAAGTAAGTCTGGAAGATTTGGCTGGAATGCATAGTGGACTAATAAGTGGAATTCGTTAAGCCCACTCTCCGGACTAAACTCTCGAGGCCATATTTCCACATTGCGGCTACTTCCTATATTTTGGGGATCAAAAATACAAATCAGTTGAAAAAAGTTATTCAGAAACAGTGCATTTTATTCAGAGAAAGTACATTTTTGTGTCTGATATTGTAACTTGGAATATCGTCAGCTCTAATTAGCAGCAAGTTTAAGGTCACTCTCTCGAACCCTTAAGATTGAGTCCTAGAACGTGAAGATCCGATCATTAGATCAAAAGTTATTCGAAGTGGTCAAATAATTTTTGTATTATGTGTAAATATTTTTTTAAAAAATTGATTATTGAAGAATATAATGCAAATAATACCTATTTAAAGTTAAAAGAAGATAAAAAAGTTATTGAAAAAAGAATTATTGCATTTAGTAAAAAATTAAAATTTAAATTAAATAGGATTACATTTCCATATTTATTTCCAATAGTTAAATTTCATAAAAATCCAATTAAATTTAGGTTTATAGCATGTGGTACTAATAGTTATAATTCTGTTATTAGTAAAAGGTTTTTTTGTTTTTTAAAAATTATTTTGCTTAAAATTAAAAAGGAGAAAAATATTATTATTGAAAGTAATGTTGAAGTTTTGGATTTTATTAAAAGTAATGATATTTCCAGCATTAACACTTTTGATTTTGAAAATTTGTATACCAGCATACCACATGAAAAAATTATTGAGATTTGTGAAGGTATTTATGACAAGTATTTATTTGATGAAAAAATTGATAGGTTTAACTGGTTAGATTTATGCAAGTTTAATCTTTTTGAGAATGTTCTTTTTAATGGTTTAGATTTTTATAAACAAATTATTGGAATTCCACAAGGTAATTCCTTTTCTGGGGCTTTTGCCAACATTTTTTTGCACTTTTTTGAGGCTAAATTTCTTGAACATAAAGTACTTAATGCTTTCCGATATATTGATGATTTGATTTTGTTTAATTGTGACGATTTTAATTTTATTTATACAATTTATCCTGGTGATTTGGTCCTGAAAAAAACTAATGAAAATTGCTTTAATATTGAATATTTAGATTTTAAAATTGATATTGTTAACAATTTTATTAAAATTGGTGTGTTTGATAAAAGAAAAGCCTTTAATTTTAATGTTATTTTTTTCTGCAACTTTAAAACTAATTTGTGTAGTAAAATATTCAAAAATCTTGTTTTTTCGCAATTAGTTAGGATCAAGAAAATTTGTAATAATGTTGAAAGTTTTCGAGAAGCTGTGGATAATTTTTTAAATAATTTGAGTAAAAATGATTTTCCTTTTAATTTTTGTAATGTTAATTTTTTAATTAAAAAAATGATTGATGGTTTTTAGGTTTTTTTATATTTTTTCTTTTAACAGGGCGCAATTCTAGTCTTAACTGAGCAGCCCCAGTTAAGCATTCTATTAATTTATCTACGTATCTCCTTCTCCTGACCTTTTCATATCATTTTTAAACTTTTACTGCGCATTATTATAGGGGGCGTTGTTTTTCAGTTTTTAGTGTTTTCTTTTCCTCCGCTTTTGAAGTTGATTCTTGACCTGTGACTGTGAGTTTTTAATTTTCTGATGATTTTTATTGATTTTCTTTTCGTAATTTGTTTATTCTTTTGAATGTATCTTGTTTTTCCTGGACCTCTATACAAAACCATCGGGGTACTGAGGGAGATATTTTAAGCTTTTGCTTCTCCCTCAAATAGAAATGGTTTTGTTTTTAATGGCTACCGGGGCCGGTACCCCCTGAAGACGTCGGCTTCGGTGGTCGTATTTTTGTTTTATTTCATTTGTTTTGTATTGATACTTTTTTCTGAAATTTCTGCTGCTTTTTAGTGCGTTTTTTTCAAAGAAGTTTTTTCCTTTTGATCTTAATTATTTGTGTTTTCTTTCAGTATCGAAGTGGTCCGTTTATTTTCTTTTATCACATGTATTACCATTTTTTTAACTACCAGGGTTTTCTTAGATAGTTCACATTTCCTACCCGCCATGACTCACAAAGATCTGTAGAAAAATATTAAAGCGGTAGCAAGCTAATTATCAAACGGAGGGGAAAACTTTCTAATTTTGCGACCATTTCAATTTTACTAATTTGAATTGTATATCGGACCTCCAAGTATGAAATAGATTTATAAATTATTGTTGTTTGATGTCAAATGTTTCTAAAGAGAAGAAAACTATTTTGAAATTAAAATTTTGTAATTCATTTATAAAGTTTCGGTAAAGCTTTGGAAGCGCTAGACTGAGCATTAACAAGATAGGAAATTCGAATTAATGGCTCGTCATTCGTCATTTATCTTTGCGCTTAAAATAACCTAACTTAGAACAAAAATTTAAAAACAGCTCATTTATCTGCATAACTGAATCTTTTCTGCATAAATATCAATAGAGTTAGATTAAAAACTTCTAATTATGGATATCCTTGCATATATTCTGCGTTTTGTTTAAAAAAGATAATCCTTTATAACTACAATAAATGTTTTGAACAAAAGAGCTTACAGTGGCAATATTCAAATTACTAGATGCCTTTGAGTTAACCTCGTGCTATTGAAAACGCTGGAGGAAATGCTTAATATGAAAAGGACACTAGAGACAAATGCACTAGAGGAAATGTTAACGAATATTAAAAGAAAAAAAAGAGAGATACAATCACTTGCTGGATATTGATTTTCATAATTACTTAAGGCTCTTTGTACTTCGAAGGCTCTGCCAACATATTAAATTACTCTTCTAAGAGAATGATATACTATGTTTATAACAACTGTTGCTCGTATATAGCGCTTATATAAAGCTTATATAGTGACTGCTTGGCTTAAGCTCTGTTATCTTTAGTTCGTCTTATTTTTTGTTCATCTTGTCCACCTAGCATCTTCAATGTTGTATAGAAAATGGTACAAAATGTAAAACAAAGAAAAGCCATCACAGTTTTAAAGAAAGAAAGTGTTTTTTACAAAATTTTTATAATATTTAAAAAGTTACTACAATGCTGCAATATGTGGGCAAATCAATGCTAAGTTATGTTATTATTCAGATTTTTTTTTATCTAGTTAGATATGTGTCATTAATTTGTCTATTCTTACAATTCCTCAATTTTTCAATTATTTATTTCGTTTGTTTTAAAGTCCAGACATGTATCTTTACATGATAGTGATTACAATTTTTTAAGTTTAAAGATTCTCTTGACTTAAGATTTGAGATTTAAAGATTCTCTTGACCTTAACCTTTTGACACAAATAGGACACGAGTTTCCTTTTTTAAATTTTTTTTCTGACACTCTAATAAACTTAATTGTTATTAGCTTAATAGTTATTACCTTAATAGTTATTAAAAAATCTTTTATATAATGGGAATTATATTTGTACTAAAATATGAAATCCTGACAAATATAACTAATTTGAATTTTTTTCATTCATATTCAAAAATGTATAAATAATTGATTTTTTTTTAAATTAAGGAACTTGCAAATATGAATAACTCTTTCTCTTTGATCTACATGACTGCAAATAAAAGCAAATTTAAGAAATTATTGTTTGAGCCGAGGTTAGAACGTTTTACCTTTAACACAGAGAAACACACCGACATTTCATGCTGTATTTCATAACCATAAATTATTAAAATGCTAAATTATATAACTTATTTTGACCCAAACTAATATAAAACAATAAAAAAAGACAAAAAATATGTATTTAATAGAATTTCTGCTTCAAAGGGTTAAACGCAACATTTAACGAAAGATAAAATTATAACATTTGATTTAGTAAAATCAGAAAGTCAAGATTAAGTAACTCTACATCATACTAAACAATATATATATAACTTTAAGGAATAACTCAGTTGTTCTTTACTTAACCTTATCTTTATAAGGAGCTTATAATGCTTATGATAAGAGCATTTCTTATATTTTCGCTCTTTTTATTCTTCGTTATTCATCTCTATCAAGGACTTCATCAAATATTTTACACCTCCAATCTCTCGACACTGAGAATTTACGACTAAAGATTAAGTATCTCTTGCAAGATTCCTCAGATTCATTGTGCTCTTAACACAGACAGGAATTCTTTCCAAGAACAATTTTGTCTTTTATAGGTGCAGAGAGCACATTATTCCAGGCTGAAGAAAAAGAATTTTTATGGAATATAAGATACCACACTTGTTTATCTTACCTAAATATATCATTTAAATTGATAAAACTGTATGAAACAATATTTAGGAATAAAAACTTCAGTTCTTGTCTGCTTGCTAGAACTTATTTTTTATAAGTAATGCTACTTTATTTCCACCTTACTAGCGTACACAGTTAAAAACTTGTAGGAAATACTGTTAAATTACAATATATTTCACTATTATTTTACCATAATCAAACAAAATAGTCAAATAACCATACATGAGACATGGTGGCTCAGAAGATAGAGCGTTCGCCATCCAATGAGGCGAACCGGGTTCGAATCCCAACAATGGCTGGTCGATGTGAATTCTACATCCAGCTTGCACCCGCCACAGTGCTGAAGTGAAATATCCTCAGTGGTAGACGGATCACGGATTTGAGTCCCCTTGCGGTCAGGCTCACCGTGGGAGGCTCTCGTGGTCTTCCTTTCCGTGTAACGCAAATGCGGATTAGTTCCCACAAAAAGTCTTCTACGAAGGCAAATTTCTCCCAATACCTGATCCAGGAGTTCCCTTGTCTTCCGGATTGTGTTCAAAATTACATGTCTACGTAGTTGAAGATTAGTAGTCGTAAACCCAAAAATTTGGTCGGCTGTTCAACGACGGTTATAAAATAAAATAAAATAACCATACATAAGATGGTATTCAAACTATTAACTGTGAGAAAAACCGTTTATTACTGCTTTCAGAGGGCTAATCTGTCAAACTCTTGACCAATAGTAAGGGAGTTCGAGACCCAACGTTGAAATCACGATATTTTCTCTATTTCCTTCAACACATGAAGAGTTTTCAGTGTCCCACACTCTTCATTTTGTGACCCTGGACTATTATAATAGGATATTATCATTCACACAGAGATGCAACACCATAAAGCTGATAACACGAAAAAGTCTAGTATTTCCATGCTAGTTGTCAATGGTTGAAAAAGATACCGTATAGTTTTGTATTCATTGTTTTCAACCATACTATTTGTAAACAATTTAAAACCATAAAGTTAAAAAATAATCTTTACCTTAAACTTTATGGTTAATTGGATGGACCGACTGCTGCCGGTTATTTTACCGTAATTTTAGAATAAAAATTCAGACAGTGTACAGTTTGTAACTGATTTCTACAATACAAGGAGTAGAACTGAAATGTATAGTGCTTAAAAAAATAAATAGCCTAAACTGAATAACTTTTGATCTAATGATCTGACCATTCTTCACGGCTCAATCTTAACAGTTCGAGAGGCTGACTTCTAATTAATTTGTGCAGACGATATTTTAAATTATGAAATCAGACACAAAAACTTACTTTCATAGATACTTTTTCTTGACGAATTTGGATTTTTGGACTAGAGAATTCAGGGGGTAGCCTCTCTCTGGGGTTTATGGTGGCTCAGTAGAGGGATCCAGAATTTTGACCTCTTAATGTTAATTTTACTTTTTTGCTTATTTCGCCATATCTTGTTAAGCGAACTGAAAAAATTTTCCATACATTTATAAAACTCATTAATCTAAAGATAATTTTTAATAAATATTTATTATTTTCTATTGCTTTATATAATACAAAAAAATTCAAACTGTAATGTATGTATTTTTTTTTCCTTTGCATTATTTTAAGGATTTTAACTTTACATGGCAAAATACAAATTTGAGCAAAATCGGTCAAATAATTCATGAGAAACCAAAAGTTCTCGAACGAATTATTAATTCAATCGGATTGGACATAAAATATCGCCTGCAGTATTTAATAAGCATATTTGAGATCACCCCTTGAAATGTTAAGATTCAATCCTAGAACGAAAATAGTTACTCAAGGTGGCTCATTCATTTTTTTCCCCACTGTACTTCAAGTGCTTTTTTTGTAACTGTTTTAGTTTGCGCAAACTACTGAACTGCTATAAGAGTATGGTAATAATTTCTTTCCGTTCGTGTGAATTATTAAAATCAATTTATTCTTCAAATCCAAATAAAATATTGGATTAAATTTTCCTCATTTCAACTCTTTATGCCTTTATCACAATTTTAATTTTCAAAAGAGCCTTCAGGAAATTTCAACAATCTTCACGAAATTACACTGGACAAACTGCATCGATTTCTAGAAGAATATGTCACATTCATTTATAAAACTCAAGTTTTCACTAACCTATTCCAAGCGCTCTTTTGTTTATTTATTTATTTACTCAATATATAAATGTATTTACTCGTCTATTATTTCACCTTAAATCTAAGAAATAGGCAAATAATTTAGTTATTTATCTCTTTACCATTCTCTTAGTGATGCGCAATTTTTCCCGCAGCTATTTCCGAGAAACCATTTCCTTTCAGGCTTTGATACTTTAATCAGCGGCGTTAAATATTTGATTTAGTTGTTTGATTTAAATCCCTTATTGGATATATAAATTTATATCTGGCATTATGCTTTGTGAAATGGGCTTTTGTTTACGTGAGTTATCTGTTTGAAGTATGAATTCTTAAACTTTACTTTTCAAAGCGTGCGTAAAAAAAGATTGAAAAATATTGAATAAATTATTACTGAAGAAAATTTTCATTATTTATAAGCAATCCTGCTGCTGCGCTTTTTATAAAAACATTTTCTTATATTAGACAGATAAACTATAAATTATGCTAATTTGTTTAGCTCTAAGATCTGAATGAAAAATTAAAAGCATATGAAAGCATACCAGGATTTTTTTAAGTAATTGCGACATTGAAAAGATATAAATGTCTTTAGTTACTTGCATCAACCATTTTTTTTCTCAAAATAAGGGAAATATTTATTTCGATGTAAACGTAAGGGTAGGTACCTTAGTTACGTCACACTAGATCTGCACAATGGGCTATTGGCGACTGTATGGGAAACATCCCTGAGGATAATCCGGAGACATGTCATCGCAATTTTTATCCTCCGCTGAGGGTACGTGCTAAGACAAATATTTTTCATAAGCTTTGAGAAAAAATAGCGCATATTTTTCAATTTTCTCTGGCTGTAGCAAGCCTGTATACTTAATTATACCTCTACAAAAGCATCTATAAAATGTACGCTAATAGCTTTGCGAATATCTAAGAAATTATATTAACTTATACGCATTAACTTATACTATTATATTATTATAACTTATACTACCCGCATTAACTTGTATTAAGATCTACGCTACTAACCGAAAAAGAAGAAAAATCATATAAAAGCAAGCCCCTATTAAAATATACAATATTGCCTTTCAAATTGCTACTCTAATATCTAAATGATTATTAAATTTTCATAGTTAATTATATTTCGATGTACAATTATCTTCTGTTCATGAAAATACGAAAAATCCCATCTACGAATAATTTCCTACTTAACATTTCCAAATTATTTTATTATCACCACTTCACAACTGTAGAAAAATATGAAGAAGCAAGCATGTGATTAGAAATAACCAAATAAAATCTAGTTGGCGAGAAGTTTCAACATAGTTGCCTCCTACCACAAAGACACACATTGCATGGCGGAAAATATACAAAGCGTGCTTAGAATATGAAAAGAGATAAGTTGGTTTAATTAAAAGGTTGTTTCCTAACAGCATTTGGCACTTTGTTGGTTACAAGAAAAGAGTTATTCAACTAACGAGATGAATGGAAGTGTGTGGTTTAGACTAAGAGGAAGAGAACTTTAGTCAGAAAGTTTTAATCAGTTTGGTATGCTGGAGTCGTAGTCTTATGCAATTTGCTAAAAGTCTTTAGCCTTTATAATTTACTTGCAACTTCTCGAATAATCATCAAACTGGAGACAGGGTTGACATAAGCCTTCGAAAAGGAATAATTATATCGAGATTCATTAATAGTAAAGAACTAAAAATGTGAATCTGGCGATCGTCTGCCTTCATTCAATTAAATCTTCTCTGATAATAGTTGTTCCATTCGTGAATACCAAATACTCTAGTAATAATAATAGAAATGTTCAAGTGGATGTTAAAATTTCAGTTTTCTGATTAAGTAAAGTGAATAGTTTCTTATTTAAACTATCATTTTAATCATTTTAATGTGAGATAGTTATGCTAATTGAAATTGAAATTTAAATTATACATTTCTTAGAGATATAGTTCTTGAAATAACTATTATTGTATGCGTCTCCCTTTCTCCCAGACATTCTATTATATTTTTTTTTACTTCCCTCAGAGGCTGATAAAAAAAAGGAAATATTAGTTGCAGGTTTTTGTAATTCTAAAAAAAAAGAAGAAAAGAGCCTTATTTTTCTTTTCCTACAATCAGATTTCAGTTTTGCACTTAATTCGTAGCAAGGAAAGAATATTTCAAGTGACAATATGAATAGAACTAAATGGCATACCCTGAAAGGAAGAGTCTGTAAATTTGACAAGAGAGAACATTCGGCAAACATCTGAAATTTCCAGAAAATTGTCATAGACATGAGCTGCAAATAGTCGCACTTTGTAGTACGTAAAAAAAAAAAAGTTTCAGTTGTGCAAATTAAAAGAAGAAAATAGAGTTCCGGGAATTTTATCCTATACTCAAACCAAAAAGCTGCCTCTTTAAAGAGGGATGATTGCGTGGCCATCCATCATGGTGCCTTTCCAAACCGTCAAACCTCCACTTCCATAACTGTTAATTTCATGAACTTTCAAGCTCTGTTAGTGTACCCGTGGGTCATAATTTTACGCAGGGAAGTCCAAGGACCTACGACCTAGCATCCGATATTAAGAAAAATCGTATTTTGTGACTGAGGCGAAGCGAGAATTTGGACAAACTTCATTTTAAGTAGCCGCACACCTCTCCAGTTTTTTTTTTTTAAAGTGTTGTGACGCATGGGAATGGTGTCTTGGAGAGAGCCCTATGCATGATTCTTCAGTGCTTTTTTCGCACGCTGTAGTACGTAAAAAAGAAATCAGTTTCAGTTGTACTGATATAAAAGAGGAATACAGGGTTCCGGGATCTCTATCCCACACTCAGACCAAAAAGCTGCCTCTTTCAAGAGAGTTGATTGCGTGGCCATCCATCATGGTGCCTTTCCAAACCGTTAAACCTCCACTTCCATAATTGTTAATTTTTTAGTTCTGTTATTGTAACCTTCCGTTATTCAAAAATTTGTATTTTGTGACAAAGGCAGAATAAGAATCCGGACGAACTTCATAGACGAAGTAACCTCATACCTCTTTTTTTATTTATTTTTCATTTTTTATTTTTTTTAAGTGATGCGACGCATGGAAATGATGTCGTAGAGTCCTATGCATGACTTTTAAGTGCGCTGCTCGATCCTGTTTCAATTTTAATAGATGATAATAAGAGGCTACAAGTTGTTCATTTTGCCAATATGCATCTTCAGTATTATTTATTTATTTTTAAAGTAAAGACATTTAAATGAAGAAGGATTAGCAAGCCAAATCTTCAGGCCTTAATTCTGCAGAGCGCGTGTAGGATACAACAGTAACTAGCAATCATATTCCCAGCAATTCCCAGCAATCATATGAAAATAGTATTGCCGAACAAATGGGACTAATTACCAAAGAATAATTTAAACAGCCTAAAATCTCTAATGAAATTTTAGTATAAGACATGTACAGTGCACTATGACTCAATCTCAACGATTTAACCCAGGGGTGTCAAACTCAAAAGCTAACTTGGGCCAAATAAACAATGCTTAACTTTAGGTGGGCCTCAAAAAAAAAAAATTCAATGTTCATAGAAACAAATATTTTTATTTTGAATAGTACATTGTAATAAACATATAAAAAGTTAAATTATTGTCTGATACTTGACATTTCTTCTCTGCTACTATCTCTCCGATGTCGGAAGAAATTTTATTGGCCGAGACTACTTTCAAAATTGACCCAACGTGAGCGTTATTAATACGGTTTCGGACAGGAGATTTATTTCCATTCATAACAGAAAATAATTGCTCCCACTGATAAGTACTTCCAAACAAGGAAATAATTTCATATGCGAATTTTCGAGCATTTTCAAACCTTGCCGGTAAATATTTGTAAAATTTAGGCACACTCACTTCAATGAATTTTGCCTTCAAATTTGAGTCGCACTGAATCTCAATCACTTCCATTTGCATATAACTGGGTAGTGAGTCTATATTTATTGAGAAAATCGAATAAAATAAACAAAATTTGACTTCCAAAGAATTAAAATCTTTAAACCTTGTTTCAAATTCTGTTCTAAGATTTGAAATTTTTTCTGCGTATTTTTGATACGATACAGTATCCCTGGAAGGGCAGGTACCGCAAGCCAATCAGAATGTTACATTTTCGCGTGTACAATTTAAAATGATCCAAATAGTTTACAAATAAAGTATATTAAATTTTTATATGCTAGTTTCCTTTCTAATTCACATTTTTATTTTATTTTTACTTTGTGTTGGATATATTGACTGGGCCGCATAAATGTTCATCTCGGGCCGCGAGTTTGACTCCCCGGATTTAACCCCTTCAGGGCCACTGGGTTAAAGTCAGTCCCACTTATTTTTGACAACCACTTTAGATTTTGAAAAATGTTCAGACAAAGTAAATTGCTTCATTACGGATATGCATACGTTGGCTGCACTTCTCTTGACTTGTCACGGTAAAACATTTTAATTAGAATTATCTGACTTGTAGATAATTGAAAAGAGTACATCAAATATGCTAAATAATTTGTGAGGACTATAATTTAAGTTACGAAATAAGACAAAAGAACAAAATTTCTCTGTATAGGCATAATTGTTTTTCGACAGATTTGGATTCTTGATTCTCAAACCATGGGGGAAGGGCTGCCAGAATCCAGAAATATGGTGCTCATAATTTGGTCAAAAAACATTCAAAAAACTCCTTCATTGCGACAGACGAGATAACTCGTCTTATAAATATTCGTTGTACTCTATTTTTGCATTAGGGAATATGGTTATTAATGGAAATTGATTATTAGTTTTTAAAGTGAAATAAACAAGTTTTAAAGTAAAATAAACAAGTTTTAAAGTAAAATAAACAAGTTTTAGAGTAAAATAAACAAGTTTTAAAGTAAATTAAACAAGTTTTGTAAAGTAAATTTAACAAGATCGGATCACTAGATTAAGAGTTATTTAAGGTGCCCGTTTCTTTTCTTCTCTCACATTGTATCTCACTTAAGGTATCCGACTAGTTTCAAAAACTTTTTTTTTAATACCAATATAAAATTTTGAAGAACTAGTCAATTTGTTTTATTAAGCGTAAAAAATTTACAAAACTAGCAAAAAAAGTTTTATTGTTTCACTTTTTAAATGGCCATTTTTAGTTACAAAATAAGGTATTTTCTCTTTTGCATATCCACCAAGCACTGTAAAAAAATTCGACAGCCCGAAACAAGAATTCCTTTTAAGAATTTTATTTATAAGACTACCAACTAGGTTTTGAATCATTATCTTAAAAGCATGTGCGCAAGCTACTGATTAAAGGAATCAGCGTAGTTAAAAAAAAAAAAAGCAAATTTTTAAAACTTTCCGCACTTCTTTTTGCGAAAAAGAAAACATAAAAAAATGAAATTCCACTTCCTTCTCTAAGTCTGTAGTTCAAAACATGTCTGCTATTATTATAAATGCTCATGAAAAAATTTAAGCAAATACATAACTCATCTTCGCCATAGCTTAAAACATATAAGATGTTTAGCTGACTTTATAAATGTATGTTTAAACTATTTAAATATAGAAATATATAAAAGTACACTAAATCACATTTGTTAAAACAGGAATAAAGCAAAAATTAAAAAATTTTGCTTCCAAATTAAATGCAAAAATAAAATCTTCCGGAAAATCTGGAAGAGTTGACAAGTATGACATGCACAAGAAAATACAGTAATCTACTTTGCTTCGCTCTTGTATAAGTTTATTTCTAATTTTCAGAAATTGCCAGGTAAATATTTTTCAAATTAATAATGAAGATTTGATTTAATATTTTCATGAAAAAAGTTTTTATTTGTGTTGATTCTTTTTTCGTAGCTGGAAAACTTTAATTTTCTGTTTGTTTCATTAAATGAAGCAATAAAAATAAAGTTTATATTTAATGCAAGTTTTATTTTTTTTCCTAACTACATCTCTGATTATGCTTTCTAGAACAAATCGCATTACGTGATCTTAAATACACTACTGGCTTAAAGTTCGTAACATTTTCTTCATTTTAGTGTTTCTAACTTTCTTTTAGTCATCCATCAATCTTAAATAGAAAAAAAAGTTTCCCTTAACTCCGGAATGAAACGATGTTTCGCTAGAAGCGTATGTGTTGGAGTAATTTTTCGACTCAGGATCATTAGTGCCGCATTACGGGAGTGGGTAATCATGTCGTTTGTCTTTTTTTATAATCACAGATAATGGATAACCTTTAGTAAAGGATAAGATGGCCCGGAAGCAGGTGATATCCAATGAAATATTTCCAGTAAATTACAGTTTTGGTCACTTTAAGGAAGCTATTGCCAAGAAAATTGTTACGTTGTAAAATCTAAAGCAAAAAATATTGTTCTACTTTCTAAAAACTATCGTTTGGTAATTACGGAGCGTGTTGGAGTATAGCACTTAAATTAGCGGAAATTTCAATGTGGTGTCAACTTGAAGTATGTTATCCTGAAAATTAATCTGCATTAAAATTTATTTTACTATATATTTTTCACCTTGACGTTAAGCATGATTTTATTTATTGCTTTATCAAAGTTGCAGCTCATACGGGAATGCAATTTTTTCATTTTCTTTATATTCACAGATTATGGATAACCTTTTGTAAAAAAAAAATATGGTCTAAAAGCTTACATAGTATAAGTGATGTAATATTTGCAGTAAATTACAGTTTTGGTCAATTTAAGGCAGCTATTGCCAAGAAAATTGTTACGTTGTAAAATCTACAACAAAATATATTGTTCTACTTTCTAAAAACTATTGTTTGTTAATTGCGGAGCTCGTTGGTCTTTTTTTATAATCACAGATAATGGATAACCTTTAGTAAAGGATGAAATGGCCCAGAAGCAGGTGATATCCAATGAAATATTTCCAGTAAATTGCAGTTTTGGTCACTTTAAGGAAGCTATTGCCAAGAAAATTGTCTCGTTGTAAAATCTGCAACAAAATACATTGTTCTACTTTCTAAAAACTATTGTTTGTTAATTACGGACCGCGTTGGAGAATGCAATTCAAATTTGCGGAAATTTCAACGTGGTGTCAAGTTGAACTATGTTATCATGAAATTTAATTCGTATTCAAATTTATTATTCTATAACATTGTTCAATTTGAAGTTAAATATGATTCAATTTAATGTCTTAAAAATGCGGTGCATAAGGGAATGTTATTTGTTCTTTTTTGTATAATCAGACGCAATGAGAAATGCTTATTAGAGAAAAAGATGGCTAAAAACAGATACAATATTTTCAGTAATTGCTGTTTCGTTACTTTAATAAGGCTATAAGAAATTCGGTAGATTGTGAAATCTGAAACAAAAATATTATTTCAATTTCCAAGAATAAACTGTACACTTTTGGAAATTTCAGAGCTCATTGAGCTATCATACAAGTATAAATTTGATATATATTTAATTTGGCGCAAAGTTAAACAATATAATCATTAAAAAGAAATTATTGATCATGAATAAATGATAGCTTTGCTATGAACCATAGTTAAACTTAAATTGAAACAAGGTTTATATTAACACTTTATTAACTCATTTACATGGCATTTTGGATAAAGGTGCGGATATAACTTCAATATTTCTCTCATTTAAGGGTCACAAAGTTACATAACTCTATAAATTTAGTTCATACGTTTTTTTTTCTCTCGGAAAATAGTAATGCAATGGAGAAATCAATGTAAGTGCTTCATGACAGATTTCGAGAAACGTCGCTTGACAACCATTTTCTCCTTTCCCTTTTTTAATGCTCAACGCGAAAGAAGAATTTCCGAAAACTAGTAAAAAATTTTGAAAAAATATTTTTTTTTGTCAATATGCTTATTACAAATACAAACAAAATATTTAAGAACCACAATTTTGAATTTTTGTCTCTTACGTTCATTTCATATTCCATGGTAGATGTGACGCCACAATTGGCATTACATATTTATTTCGTATCTTTTAAAATATTTTTAATTACTTAAGCTTATTTCTTAATCGAATTGTATTTAAAATAAGCCAAAGACTTAATCTTTTAAAGCGAACGTAAAATATTTATTCTTTTTTACAGATCAATGCAACGGGTACTTTTTCTTTTTATTCATTACTAATGCAGACTTATTAATTCAATGCCATGCCTAATCGAAAACAAAAATCTATTTATAACTTTGTAATTCTAAATTTCTAACCGAAAATATGTTTCAGTTGCATGGTTGTAATAATTCCCATAAACTTGTTGGCAACTCGTGATCGCCAAGGTAGGTTTTCAAACCCAATATTGATAATGCTGGGTTGGCTTTGTTTTGGCTGCGTTATATTTTAATAAATTGCCAACTTTCGATCTCCTACCCATGGTTCTCCTGTGACCGTTGGGAACAAATTACGCATTTTTAATTTGGCTTCTGATTAGGAAGGTTATGGGAGATTTGTCTCCCATGGCCTGTCCTTATTAATATTATTATGCAAAATTTATTCAACTGAAACTTTTATGGATAATATTTATATTTTGTATCTCGAGCTCTACAAATATATTTAATAAAAGCTTTTTATTAGTTATGATCCGGTTTTCATTTTCAACTGTTATTTTCATCATCTTCTGTTTTCATCACTAGTCCACTATACCATACAAACTCCAACCACACCGAATATACCATCTCAACAGTAGAACAGACATGGATTTTCTCTGGATTTCACGTCGACATAGACAATTATTGTTACTCTCAAGATGAAGTAATAGCATATTATTATTGGCATTAAGTAGCTTAAAAGATAAGATTACCCTTTTTTGTAATTACTTGGTATATATATATGTCACGGCGTAAGAACGAAACCGGTGGTCGTTGACTTTCACCGGTGAATGTTGACAAACACCAAATGCGTCGGTGAAAGATCGAATATTTCATTCCATTCTTGTACATTCGGACCCTCACCGGTGTATGTCGACAATCACAGATATGCTTTGGTGAATGTCCGAAATATTTATTACATTCGATTTGATATGAATTTATTCGTGGATATAGATACATTTATTCGATATTTTAACCCTACACTGATGTCTTTTAAGGTTAAGTGCCACTGCCCGGTATACCCTACACTGATGTTCTTTTCAGGTTAAGTGCTACTGCCCGGTATACATTTGCCCGGTATATCCTACACTAATGTTTTTTTAAGGTTAAGTGCCACTGCCCAGTATACATTTGCCCGGTATACCCTACACTGATGATTTTTTAAGGTTAAGTGCCCCTGCCCGGTATACATTTGCCCGGTATACCCTACAATGATGTTTTTTTAAGGTCAAGAGCCATTGCCCGATATATATTTGCCCAATACTCCAAACACTGATGTTTCTTCTAATCTATCGTCAGTAAGTATTGAAATATAGAATAAATATAAATATATCAAATAAATATGATAATATTAACGAATAAATTAATATAAAATTGGATGTAACAAATATTTCGGACATTCACCAAAGCGAC
The DNA here is from genome assembly GCF_982258835.1 of Parasteatoda tepidariorum. NCBI lineage: Eukaryota > Metazoa > Arthropoda > Arachnida > Araneae > Theridiidae > Parasteatoda > Parasteatoda tepidariorum. The sequence continues at coordinate 37,820,934 of NC_141766.1, forward strand.
TATGTGATTGTTGACATTCACCGGTGAGAGTCAGAAATAAGAGTATTTAGCAAATATTTCGGACATACACCAAGCTACTACGTGAATGTTGACATTCACTTGTGAATGTCGATATTCTCCAGATTTCGGTAAATAAAAGGGACCTACATCTGAAAAAAACTACATGAAAAGTTGGCTGTATCTATGAGTTCATATGAAGTAGATAATTTTGTTAACTATCTCTTCCTTCAATTTTATAAAGTCACTGTGCTCTGAGTTTAACTCCAAATAATTATATTTATTCTATTAATAAGTTATGCTAGAAAGAATAATCTTGTTTCCGTATAGTAAATCCTTATAATTAAACACTTGTGCTACAGATTTTTTTTTTTTTTTTTTTTTTTTTTTGTTGATTAAAGAAACTGCCCTTCTGAAAGAACGCTGGGCACAAATATGTTTAAATTAATAAATGAAATTATAAAAGGTATCTAATTTTTAATAAATTTTTCTTTTTCTTAAAAGCGAATAAAAAAATTCAACTCAATGGACGCGTTATTTTTCAATAAATAACATGGAAAATGCTAAATAACCGATTTCGTACAAAAATAAGCAATTTTTGTTGGTTTGCTAGAAAATGGATTTTTTTAAACATTGCAAGAATTTTGAAGTGTTTAGTTTTCAAAAGAATATACAAAGAGATTGCCAGAGCTTTCTTATATTTCATAAAGTCAATTTACTGTATCGTGCTCTGGTTCAGGTCAAAATTCGATCAGTGGATTGATTGATAGTTCGTGAATGTGACCTCATTGTAAAACGGGATGTGACGTATGTATGCTGTCTCCGGAACATCCTCAGGGATGTCTCCTAGCCGTCGCCAATAGCCCTTTTTGCAACTCTAGTATGTTGTAAATAAAAATACCAGTACCAATTTCTTGTAATGCCACGAAAATTTGTCATTAAATATAATATAAAAGTAAAGGAAAATAGCATTTTTCTAAAACGTTTAATTTGAAATAAACCAAATAAATATGTTAAGTTTAATAAATTAAAAACACTGCACAAACCTGCTACTAGCGAGTATAAGGATTATAATAAGCTTAATTTAAATTTAAGAAAAAATAATTTATTTAATTTCGTGCGAAAAATAAACTAGTTCTTAATATTGGAACTTAAATTCTTAATGATTTTCCCCTACTATCTTTTAGAACTGTTCCGAATATGTATTAATAGTATTTTTCTAATAAGAATTGAAATAGCGTTTTTATAATAAGTTCAGCATAAATTAAAACAAATAAAGTTATCTCATTTTCTTACTCTCTACAGTTAAAAAAACTGCAATTTTCAAGCATTTATAAGAGTTAAACAGTATTCTGCAAATAATAAGAATATAGTTGGTAGTTTTTAATTATAAGAATAAAATTAGTATAGTCCTAATAAGTATAATTTGAATTAAAACAAAGAAATTAAAAAATAAGCAAATTATTAATCTGAGATTTTTTTTTACTTTTAATTTTACTTTCTTGCTGTTTAAGTACTGTACAGAACTGTTTCTAAAATGTACAAAGATGAAATAGTATTTTTCTATTAAAAATAGTATTTTTCAAATATTTATTTTTAAAATTAAATCAAATAAATTGATTTAATTTACTAAGAAAAAAAAGTTCTCGATTTTAAAACATTTTTTGAATTTTCTAAAAATACTGAGGAAAACTTTTCCTAAGATGTGTAAGGATTAAATAAATTACTTTAAAGAAAATACAAACTTTTAAAGTCATGGTCTTGTTTAGAAAAGTCATTTACACAGCATTATCTAAAATTCGATACGAAGCTAAAGATATTTGAAAGATTCTCTTTTGAAATTGAATTTATACACCGTCTTGCCCTTTATTTTGTATTTCTTTCGGATTCTATTAAAGTCTTTCTAAAACTTTTAATTACTCCCATTTAAGTTTTGAAACAAAGTTGAAGTTTCGAATACTTTTTAAAATTAGTTAAAGTAAACAGCAAATTATTTTGTTATAACTATAACTTTGTAGTAGTTTACTTTTAAATTGTATTTCTTCTTGATTCGTCTTAACGGTTCGAATTTTATCATCACTTTTTATCAAAATGGATGTATTTCATTTTTAAATTTTCAAGAAAGAAAAAAAAAATTAGGAATTTACTTTATTTTGTTTGTTTTGATAGCCAGTTAAGCTATCGACTGCGGGCTCGCACCATTGTCAATTAAAGTTAAATTGAATATAAAGATAACACACTTCTATACCGTAAAATCCAAATCTCACTCCGTAAAACCCAATTTTCACATCTTTGAATAAACTACACTACTCGCCGTTAAAATTGCTACACCAGGAAGGAATGCAAAATGCAGAATGATACTTATTGGTCAGTTGTATATATAGATGGAAGAACAATTGATTAAGTTTTCAGGATATTTGGATGTATAGATCCTAAAGAATCAATACTCAGAACAGCCTCAACTGGCAGCAATAACAGCAGTTATTCTCCTGGGCATCTAGTTGAACAGAGATTGGATAGCATGGACTGGTACAGCATTCCATGCAGCTTCAACATTATGCCACAATTCATTGACCTTAGTGTCTGGCCAGTAGAGGCGAGCCAGTCGTTCGGCAACCATTGACCAGACGTTTTCAGTTGGTGAAAGATCAGGAGAACATGCTGGTCAGGGCAACAGTTGAACACGTTCTTTGTCAAGGAAGGTCAGGACTGTGAGTGCAACATGCGGTCATGTATATTTCTGCTAAAACGTAGCGTTATAGAGGCCTCGAGGATAAGGCTGAGCAATTGGCTCTAACACATCTGAAATGTAACGGCTGATCTGAAATGCTCAAAGAGCCGACAATGCGAGCAAGAGGTGATCGAGACGTATGACGATATCGAATGCAAGCTGCCAATGGGCGTTCTCCACGATGTCGCCAAACACGGATGCGGCCATCGTGGTGCTGTATACAGAGCCTGGATTCGTCTGAAAAGACGACGTCTTGCCATTCCTGCTTCCGGGTTCATTGTTGATCTCACCATTGGAGGCGCTCCTGCCAGCGATGCAGTGTCAATGGTCGTCGTGATGACAATCCATGCTGCTGCAAAAGTTGTCGAACTGTTCGTGCAGACTCTCGTCTTGCAACAAATGGCCTTATTTGTTGACTCAGGGTTCGTGACGTAGCTGAACGATCCCTTAAGGCATACCTGCCAACTTTCACTCTTTCCGAGAATAGATTTTCAGAGTGGTTGTAAAACAATAAACGAAAAAGAATCTGACTCAGAAATATATTTATACTTTGATCCCGTTGAAACTCACTTGCGAAAAGATTATTATTCTTTAATATATTTATTGTAATTATTTATATGTAGTGGTGGTCAAACTCATTTATAATTATTATTATAATTCAAAAAGTTAATCAAAATTGTCGACTTAAACGTAGCAACTTATTTGGTAATGGGAGAAAATAGTTAAGGCGAAACTATTTTGTTTCTTTGAAGTAAATCTTAATTAATGAACATTAGTGTTACCACTTTTTATTTCTTAGCGTTTTTAAGTAAATATAGCGTCATTTTGGAAAAAGATTTATTTACACAGATTTAGACTACTGTAATTTATCAGCACCTTGATATACGATCATGGGTGAAAGCCCTTATATAGCAAGACGGAAAAGAGAAAAACCTGGTACGTAAAACATTTCATTCCAGCATTTTTTTCGAAAAAATGAAATACATACCTGCCAACTTTTAACCCCTTCCATTATCATTTTTCCCAGTGGTATTAAAATGGAATTTTAGTACTTCAATTTTAAGCAAACAAATACGTTGTATTTGAGAAAACTTAAGTTGACTACCATGATAGTAACGCATATTAATATATGTGCTTAATTTTTGTAAGAATAGTGGAGATCAATATCATTTAAAAATTAAGATTATAAAAGAAAAAATAGTGTATAATTACTACCACTTTAAATATGAAAATAAAATCTTCCGGAAAATCCGGAAGAGTCAGAAGGTATGGAAATATCTGTAACTATCAAGATTTCTTTTATAATTCTGGCATATATATAAAACTGCTACTTTTCCAAGATAAAGTAGATATTGTTGAAAAATTTAAAAAAAGAATAAGTAAACTCCTCCCCAAAACTAGCTATAACTGGAAAGGTTTTACTACCAGCCTTTCCTCGTTTCCGTCTCGCTTTCACCCCTGTGTGAATAACATGTCTGTCTTCCCGCCTGTTAGTGAAGGAGGGCAGTTGAGATCCTGCACGGCATTCCATATGACCGTCATGAACCCATCAATTCCATATTCTGCTAACAGTCATGGGGTGTCGGCCAACGTGAGCAGCAATACTTCAGTATGAAAACCGCAATTCTGGTAGGCCACAAGTCGACCTTGATCAACGCCTCCTGTAACTGAAAGCCTACACACGGTTTTTTATAGGTGATCCGATCAGCCCACTGTGAAGGATTTTCACTTTCCGAAATAGTCATTTAATACAAAATTTAGTTAAAATAAGAAAGTGGTAGCAAATATCTGACTAAAAATTAGTTTTATTTTTGAATATTATTGGTCTGCCTTATTCACTTGTCATCCACTACATATTCAATTCTCAAATATATATCATAAATTTCTCGCAATTACTTTTACAAAAGGTTTTGGGTTCATGCGCACATCTGGTTCACTTTTTAAACAGTCTGCGCGGACTACTTTTAAAAGACCGTGTGGAGGCTTTTTGATGTAGGAGGTGATGCCTTGATCAAACTCAGGCGCGTGTTGGTAGGCATTTCTCCTTCTTACACGAGGGAAAACAAAAGCTTTTTCACCAAGTCTGACGAGTCTTGAGTAGGTGCACCTATTTTTGAGCGTTCGAAGCATGTCGACTTTTATTACTATCTTCATATACTTTGAAGCAAAGGAAGTTTTTATTTAAACTATTATTTCTGGGCTGTATCCCACTTTCTGCTTTCGCAGCAAATAATTAAGATTCAAAATATTATTCTACTTTTTAAATTCCATAGAATTTTACTTAGAAAAGACATTTTAAAGAGATTTGAATTAATTTATAAAATGTTTCATTACTTAAGGTATAGATATTTATATTTGATAAATCGTACCATTCTATTTATGTTCAAAAAATATCTGATAACATCTATGAAACTTTTAATGTAAATGTCTTATAAGCCAGTTTCTTAAAGAGATTTAAGTTATAATGGAATAAGGAAAGAATTTAAGTCCTCTCAAATTTATACTCAAAATGAAACATTTCAAAACTAAGTTACTTGAGTCTTTTATGTTTTCAATAGGAAACAGAGTAAAGATTATATCGTGAAAGTAAAGAGATTTTAAGAGATTAGCCAGATACTGGAAACGAATTTTTAATCTTTTCCATGATCTTACTTTCTAAAATATAATAAGATGAAGATATTTGAGATTTAATGTAAATGGTTAACGAAAATTGTAAGTGATGTCTAAGATTTTAAGTTAATTGATTTTTTGTGGGAAGTAATTATTTTCAGCGTATTTAACTTATGATATAAAATACATTGAATATTTTCATTGAAAAAACGCTTATCAAATAATTTAGTGATTTAATTTATGAATGTTAGCTAGAATCCTTTCAATTAATAAATAAAAAAAATGAACGAGGCGATTGTAATTTTTCTTTTTTTGTGTTGATTAATCCAACTATTTAAATTTGTTTACGAATTGCAATGAATTTAATGATGTTTATTTTTAATTATTTCCTTTTCTGTAAATTTCTTTTTAAATTTATTATTTTAAACGAAATGCTCTTCCTCGCACTTTAATATTCACATCCTGTCTATTAATCTGTTTTTAGTTCAAGTATGCATTAATTAACATTTCAACGTTAATCCCTGTAACTAATTTCCCAGAACATATTTTACAGACCAATTATAATTATTGATGTTTCCCTTTTTCCTTGAAACCTATATCAATAGAGAAAAAAACTCGTTCTACTTACCCTAGGATAAAAAATCAAGCACACAGTTTTCGGTGAGCGATTTGAACCTCGCCAATTCTTAAAAATACATTAAATAAAAGATTAATTCAATTCACTTATGTTTTGCTTGTGCTTAGCGCTATATAAGTGCATTATATATATAATGCACTTATTTGCAGTTGTTTAGATCCTAGAGAAACAATTATTTATCACTAAAATGTTTTTTAATTTACAATTTCAATTATTGATAAATTTTTTAATCTAAATTATTTGTTTTTAAAACTGTTTTCTTTGGGGGAAATTTTATATTTAAATACAAATATAATTCCGATTATCTAACAAATTTTTCTATAAATGTCAGACTGTTTTTATACTTAAAATTTTCAAAATTAGCTTTTGCTTGTAATCAGAGTGTCAGAAAAAAAAATATATAAAATGGACACCGGTGTCTCATCTGCATTAAAGGATTAAATGCATAAATTCATAATTTTTTCCTTTCATCAAAAAAATATTTAGTGTGGTAGGAAATATTACTCTTTGCCATAGTTGCCAATAACTAAGAACTCTCCGTACTATTCCATTTTTAGATATAAAGTGGTAATGAATCTTATAAATTTCATTTTAGTACTAGGAATTATAAATTTAATTTAATATAATTTTGCCAACTACTAAACGCAAACAAATCAATCTTGTATATGTCAAGGAGTTATAGAAACGAAAACAAGCAATTTTGTAAAGATAAGTTTATCTGCAGTTGCATTTCAATAAATCTTTCACTTCCATGAGGGAAAATACTTTCTCTGTCAGAATAAAATTTGGCAGATCTGCTCTTTGCATTTTCATCACAATGAAGTTAACTTATAATGATTTAGCAACCACGATGTATAATAAATGTTTAAAACAAATTTATGAGACATGATAATAGAGCAATAAAGTTTCAAAGTAATAGCAAAATTAAAACAAACTTTGCTTTACCTTAAATGTTATTACACTACCAGAGCTGCCAACTTGCTAGTTACTGCTTGAAACATTACTTGACGTGGTAGTTAAATAATAATTAAGCAAGAAAAGGTTCTTAAAATTTCGCCATCATCTACAGTTATTAGATTAATTATTAGACGCACAATGAGATTTGATGTAAACTCTTAATTATCAGGTGATACTATACAGCTTCATTGTTTTTACACGACTGAAACCGGTTTGCACTTGTTTAGGTTCGTGTATCAGTTGGTTAACATTGCAATGCATAACGTTAAAAATACATACAAATGGAGAGTATATAAAAAATCTCCTGAATAAAAACCCATTACATGTATGTTTAAATATAAAATTATTGCCTATAAACTCGTGCAAATCATGTAATTATCGAAACACTACAGTGCGCCAAATAAGTTGATCTAATTATTATAATATACTAATATTACATCTGATATATTAAATATTCTAAATTTACACAATATATCGACTAATTTATCGAATCGTTGAATTTATATTATATATCGCTTAATTTAACCAATTGATACACGAACGTAAATAAGTGCCAACCAGTTTCAGTCACGTAAAAAGAGTAAAGCTGCATAGTACACCTAGCACTTTAAATATTGTAGGAATGTACAGCACCTGCTATGTTAAATGTCAAATAGCGAATCTGGTTCCTACAGTTCTTTGAAAACTATAATGGCGGTAACGAGTTTAAATATTTAATAAATTTCAGACCATCACTATATGTTACTTTGCAAAAAAATTTATATTTGTATAAAAATTGTGCCCAACCAGACCTGGAAATGTTAAAGTGGTATTAAAAAAAAGAAATTTCTGCTAATATTAAACTTAATTTACTACCACCAGTAACATTCAACCTAAATTTACTATCACTAATAGACTCTAATAGACTAGTTCTTTGAAATGTCCCGTAGTAATTACATAATGAAAATTACTTTAACTTAACCAAAAATGCAATATTAACTTCTTTTAGGGAAAAAAAATATTATTTTGTAAATAATATATATGAGTGTACAAAATGCAAAGCTAATCTTAAAAAGATGCCTTTTGCATTTTGTTAATTTTGAAGGAGTTTATTTACATAATGTTTATTTATATTTTCGTTTCTTTATAAAAAAAGGTAAAACTAACTTTGCAGCTGAAAGCTCTAAACTTAACTGAAATGTTACGTAAACATTTCTCTGCTTTGAAAGTGAGTAGATTTAACGCTTCATTTATGATCCTTGCCTGATTATGTAGTTTCAAGAAAAAAAGATATTTTTAAAGTAAAAAAGTAAATTTTTTGTTTATTTTTCTTCTTTAAAACTGTTTCGCAATGTTACAAATGGAAAATCGGGAGAGATCTAAGACTTAAAATGTATCTCACTTTTGCATAAAATTTGCATAAGAAGGCTTAGTAAACAAAGGAAGATATTTCAGTGACATGCAGATATTCAAGATTTAAAAAGCTGTTTTTTAAGCAATATTATAAAAAAATAAAGAAAAATATATGTTTGATACGAATTAGAAATACGTATCACATTTAAGTAGATTTCGAAGCGTCTTATCAAAACATTTCTCGCTTTTTTAACGCTTTTTGAAGCTTTGACAGATTTTTAAAATTTAAATAATAATTGTTATTTAATAAAATTTCAATTATGAATGTTTAATCGATAAGTTAATATGAATCAATAAGTGCTCCTTTGAAAAATGCTAAGCTATCGCTTTACTTGTATACAGTTGTTGGACAAAATAATGGAAACTCTTTTATACTAACACATTTTTTTGATCTTTCTCAAAAATACTAAGACAATAATTTTATAAATATAGAAGTGTTCAAGATATGCGATTTCTCATAATTATCAATGACGTTTAATGCTTTTAGAGGTTTGAGGTTAAAATAGATGTTAAAATAGTGTTTTTAAACACCCTATTGCCAAAAATATAGTAACAAATTTGTAACATTTAATAATTGTTTTGGCTATTATATGCAATAACTACACGAACTTTCATAACTCTAGTTTAAATATTTACGGAGATATGGACATTTTTATGAAAAAAAACTTTTTTTTGGTCTTACGTTTTTACGCTATAGCTTTAAAAATTTTCAATAAAATTAAACACAATTTTCTGAGTGATTTAAAATTAATTTCTATAATTAATTGCCTAAATTTGAGAAACATTTGTATAAAACTGTGCAAGATATGAGTAATTAAAGTAGTTTTGGCAGTTAATGAAAAAAAGCCCATTTGAATATCTTGGAAAGTTAAATAGTATCCAGCGATTTTCAAAATAGTTTTCCTTCATTTAAAAAGGAAGCTCAAAATGATGACAGATTTATCGCAAATTTTATTTGTGCTATTAACCCCTTGGGGACGGGTGATTCAGAAAAGCATTCGTACAAAATCAGAATCAAGTTGCAATTAAATAAAAAACGGTAACTTAAATGTAGTCGTTACTAATTTGACAGACTTACTTTGCTTTTATTTTAATTATTGTTAGTTTAATCATATATATAATCAATGTTAATTCAAAGTATAGCTAAATAGTTTTATTTTGAACAAAGTAATGGTGAATTAAATAAATCAAAAAATTATAACTCCGCCCACAAATAAACTGCTAAAGAAATACTTCGATTACCAGTTTTATTTTCTTACCCTGATTGATACGGTTTTTTGCTGTCACGTATTTGTGACAGTCGGCGCGAAAGGGTTAAAAAAGATTTATTATAAATGGCACTGGCATTATTGGAAGTAACCTTCCGTTGAAGAATCTTTTCTTTCTCGTTTTATTTCTTTTAATTTTTTTTATTTCCTTATACAGGTATATTTCGTTGCAGGACAATTATTGTTAGGTATTATCATTTTTATTTAATTTTGTCTTATGATAAAAAATAATATTTGTAGAAAAAGTCTTATCATTAAATTTTTCTATTAAAAAATACAGAAACTACTTAGTAGCATAAGAGAATTTCTTTATTTACTTATATCTTGCACAGTTTTCAACATTTTGCTTTTTAAATTTTAAATCAAAAATTTTGTAATTAAAAAAAAAAGTGCTACAAAATGTTGCTTAATTTTATTGCATACATTTAATTTTATAGCGAAAAACCTTAAGACGAAAAAATTAGCTTTTATAAAAATGCCCATATAAATAAATATTTATAGTAAAGATAAAACTATGTTTATAAAATAAATATTTGAAAAGATAAAGCTATTTTGAAAAAGTTTTGTGCAATTACAGGGTTCCCACGGTCCTTGAGAATTTTAAAAAGTGGTAATAGAAATAAAAGAAATTTCGAAATTTTTATTTCTGTGTAGCCACCACTAAAAGTTGTTTTCTAAAAAATATATATATGCACGAAAATTTCAGCACTTTACGATAAAAAAGTATATTAAAATAAAAAAGTATATTGTAGCTCCACCCTAAATTTGCTACCACTTTTTAAATTTTACAAGGACCGCGGGAACCCTGAATTATTACAGATAATTACTAAATTAATTGTTACATGTTACAAATGTATTGCTACATTTTTCGGCACAAGGTGTCGGAAACACTATTTTTCGTTTGTAATTTACTGTCGGTCCCTAAAACCTCTTAAAGCTTTAAACTTCCTTAGTAACTATAAGAAATAGCATGATATAAACACTTATGAAGCCAGTTCTGGCACAAAACGTCAATATGGAGAAGAGCCACAGTTTTGTGAAAATAAAAAGCGTTTGTGGTTTAATTTTATATTTAAAAACTTACTCCCATGTTGCATTACTTTGGCTCATAAAAACTTGTCAAACTGAGAATAAGGCACTGATTTTGATAATTTTCATTTCCATGGAAAAATATCGCCAAATCAGAGATTTTTACAAAAGTGTAATAACTTTTAAATTATTTAAGTTATTTGCCTGTTCAACTCCCAGAATATTCTTCAAGGATTATATGTAAAGTAGTTTAAAATCATCGGATTTGCTTCAAGTGTAAGGCATTTAAACTATGTCTTTTTTTTATTTTCCTTGGTGACAGAGCTTCAAAAAATAGCGTTCAGGAGTATAAACTTGTCAACCAACACATATCTTAGCCTAATTTTATTAAAAGTGGTGGCAATATTTTTGAAGATATTGATTACGCAAACCTCTTAATTAGCGCTATGAAGTAACTATGACTCAAGATTAATAATATAAATTAAAAATGGTGCTAATAATGTTTTTACTGTAATGAAGACTAGGAAATCAAAATATCTTACTACTCACTTTTTCTGTCTGTTTGAATTCAAATCAGTGGAGTGATTTTACTTTACAATTAATGTAACAATCTATAACCGAGATAATTTTTTTATTCACTTAAATTAAGCGAGTTGAAAACAAAACTTGATGTTTACAATTTTATCTTTGCCATGCGTAATATGCTTTTGAACACAAAATTTAAACTTAATGCCGTTGCTCCCGCATCCGTTGAATTATTAAAAATGATAAAAACTGGTTGTATAATTTTATCATCACAGCTTTTGTCATACAATTATTTTATAAACTGTAGTTGGTATTTCAGCGCTTATTGTTTTTTAGGGTAGTTCATATCCAAAATGATGAGTATAGGATTCAATTATTTAACAATACATGGTATTTTTAAGCATTATTTTTATCTATTTATTGTTATTTCTTATGCATTCGTGTTTGACTTTTCAATAAAACCATAACATCATTATTTATTAGTACATCACACAAAAATAGGGATTCGTAAATATGTATTAATTAAAATCATGTCTTAAAGTGACATACTGAATTTCATGTCAATTAGTTATTTTCCTTACGAGCTATCATTCTTACTTTTGGAAGAAAAAACATATTTAACACGTTCACGCCGGGGTGACCCACCGGTGTGTCTCGCTAGATTGTCTCATTTTGGCAGCGCACCGGACTAAAAACTGGTAACAATAAATTTCATTTTTTATTTTTTTCCGGGAATAATAAAAATTCATAACTACCAATTGTTTTTAACGGATGCAATTTTTATATTGAATTGCTTCTTCTCCGGGATAAATTTTCTTACAGTGAATTGTTATTGTTGAGGATAGATTAACTCCTCCCGATTATTATCTAATATTGAATTAGTTCTTCTACCAGTATTTTCTCTTCTCCCGCACCAGTATTTTCACTTTTCCCGGCGTGAACGCGATAAGAACGAAACAAATCATAAAAAGAAGTAGCAAATAAAAACCTTTTTCTCATTAAAAAGGTGCGTGGAATTTTTCCCGCTGTCAAAGATTCTTATTATATTCATTAAAAGTTTAGTTAAAAAAAAGTATTTATATTATTTCTTAAAACAATAATGTCACATTATTAACAGTTTGTTTTAAACATTTATATTTTTTTTCAGAACATCGAGGGCGAAATCTTATACCGGTTCTGGTTTTTATACATGGAGAGTCTTTTGAATGGAATGCTGGTAACCCTTATGATGGCAGTGTATTGGCCAGTTACGGAAAGGTAGTTGCAATCACAGTTAACTTTCGACTTGGTGTTTTTGGTAAGTAGAAAGCATTTCACAAATACCGAAAAAGGTGTGTTGTTTGAAATCATTTTATCTTATCGTTTCTTTTAAAATTAATATAAAAAATTGCTGCTCCTACTTTTTTTAATCTACAAAACTTATGCTTTCGCCATGCTTTTAAATTAACCATTTTTATTACATTAATGCATGGACATTTAGAAAATAAAAACGAATGAATGCTTCTGCTATTAATGATTATCTTTAAAGAAATATGGCTCCATTTACATTGTAAAAAAACCGCATCAAATTACAGTAAGAAGCACCCGCATCTAGGGTGCCAGTACATTTTACAGTAAAAACCGTTTTTAACGGAGCATGTTACGAAACTAAAAATCACATATTCCGTAATATTTAATGTAGTAATTACAGTAAAATCACTGAATAACTCGAATTAGATAAACAACACTATAAAAAGTACTATGTAATATTTTAGTGGCCAGTTTTAAACCTGTAAATAATAATTTTCGACTCATCTTTAATGAATAGAAAATATTTCTGATCTTAAAGATCTTTAAAAAGCTTTTTTAAAAATTTAGATACGAAGATGTATTTATAATTCTATGAAAGTAACCCTTACATTGAGTTATCAGTACGCGAAAAAATTTCTTTTGTCAAAAATTATTTTAATGATAAATTGTTGCCAAGTATTCTCATCAAGATTCCGCAAAAAATAGTTGAATAAACAAAAATATTTACTTATTTGATTCAAGAGAAAGATTCTCTACTTGTAGGACATAAAAGTTGATAGACATGAGATACAGCGTCCTTTACAATATAGCGGCATTACCTCTGCTGAGTTCTCGTGGTCTCTTAAAACTACGTGATTACTTTCAAAGCTTTTAGCTTGCTGCAACCATGCGGGCAAACTTAGAGCCTTCGTTCAGTACTTCACTAATTATTGCCAAAACCGACTTTAAAAATTTTATTGGTTTGAAGTTTTCTACTTCTCTAGAAATTAAGTGACAATTTATGGCTATTAAATTTTGGTTATTGAAAGTTATTAACGTCAAAAAATATTCAATGCATTTTTACATTACCGTTATGAACTTTACTATGTAGACGATAAATTTAGCTTAAAAATGTCCTCCAATAAGGTGATGAATAAACAATAAACTTCATTCAATTTGGTATATGTTATAGATATGAAAAAATACAAATAAGATGAAGTTTTAAATGGAAAAAGCGTAGTTGCTGTTAAATTTTTTTAGAGGATGTAAATTATTCTTCCCGATATAAAATAGTAGCTCAAAAAGTTGTTCAAATGCTTAAAAACTTTTCTTTTTCTAATGAACAAACCGAAAATATGTAAGTTTCATTATTATTATTATAATTAATAATAATAATATAATATACCAAACCGAGTTTTTTATTGTTTAAAGACAATTTTAACTCATCATCAACAAAATTATTTTTAAATTTTTAATTTTATGTCTTCGATAGAAAAAAGAAAATTTAATTATTGTTTAAAAAAGTGTATATTTTAGTGTTTTATGATGATTGAATTGTTCTTAAAACTTAGTATAGCATGTTGCTTAAAGTCACTTTAATACCTACATTTTGGTAAATATTTAATATCTTTTAGTAGGTCAAAATGCTTTTTTTTTAAATATTATTTTAAGGTTTTCTACCGATAATGGAGGGATCAGCAAGAGGAAATTACGGAATTACAGACCTCATCGCTGCTTTGCATTGGATTCAAGAAAACATTGCACAATTTGGCGGGGATTCTAAAAATGTCACTCTTTTAGGACAAGGACATGGAGCTGCTCTAGTACATTTTCTAGTTCTTTCTCCAATGACTAAGGGTATTTATTTGTTTTAACTTTAAAAATAAAGTTAACTTCCACATGTGCAAAGTTTACTATTTTTAATAAGTTCAGAATTATTAAAATTATTATTTCGAAATATTTCCATGAAATGTCACTCTTAAATATGGACACGTAAAATGTCGATGGTTGTAGAATTAAAACAATTTTGGTGCTTGCTAAATTTTCCATGAATTACGTTAAAAGTAATGCAACATTTAATCAAGGAAATAAATGAATAAAGATGCTCAAATGTATTATAAACAGTTTTTATATTACTCTTGCTATCTTAGTTGCCTTGAATTTTCTTTAACACGTTCACGCCGGGAAAAATGAAAATACTGGTACGGGAATAGAGAAAATACTGGTAGAAGAACTATTTCAATATTAGATAATATTCGGGAGGGGTTAATCTATTCTCAACAATAACAATTCACTGTAAGGAAATTTATCACGGCGAGGAAGCAATTCAATATAAAAATTGCATCCGTTAAAAGCAATTGATAGTAATGGGTTTTTATTATTCCCGGAAAAAAACTAAAAAATTAAATTTATTGTAACCAGTTTTTACTCCGGTGCGCTGCCACGATGAGACAATCTAGCGTGACCCACCGGTGGGTCACCACGGCGTGAACGTGTTAAATGTGCGGAATTTGTGAAAATGCAAGGTTTTACAAATAGATAAATATAAATTATAATCAGACCTCATATTTGTTAGAATTATGGCTTCTAAACATGTGTACCATAACGTAATAATACATTGGACCAAGTAGACGCTCAATATAAATTTCACAAAATAATTTTAACATCTTTTTGTGAGTTAAAATTACATTTTTAACATAAAATATATATGATGCATAATATATATGATGTATGTACTATATTCTAGCATTAATAACCCAATTACAGTATTAAAGCAATTACTGACAATATGCACTTGTTATTTATATTAAGTGTTTAATATTTCACAAATACTTCCCCACGACGTACTATTTATTTTCCCCTTAATTTTAAATATGAAAAAACATAGAATATATATATATATATATATATATATATATATATATATATATATATATATATATATATATATATATATATTATGATATTTTGTGTTAAAATTCGTTTCAGGGTAACTTATTTACACTTATATTTTCACAGGTTCTTCACTTTTTCCCTTAGGCCTTTTTCATCGAGCCATCATGCTGAGTGGGTCTGCTTTAAGTCCATGGGCAATAGCTAGAGAAGCCAATCAATATGCTCAGAAGCTATCTAGCACTCTTGAATGCCCAATTAATGACCCAGCTATAACTTTAGAATGTTTGAGACAAAGATCTGTTTCCGATATACTTGGAGTTGATATTAAAGTACCAACATTTCTTTCGGGTTTTGGACCAACTATTGATGGTATTGTGATTCAAGGTGAACCAGAAACCTTGTTGGAAGTACAGAGTGAGGAATACCCGATTGACTCAATTGAGGTTATGTTTGGGATATCAAAATCCACTTCTTACTTCCAAGTGACCCAACAAGAGGAATCTGAAGGTTTTGGTATTGGACGCAGAGATAAGCTTTTAAGAACGTTAGTCAGAAACATATTTAGCTATCATCTTCAAGAAATATTTCTTACTATTATAAATGAATACACAGACTGGTCTAAGACCCCTCAACACAACGTGAACGTTTTAGAAAGCACATTGGATGCTCTTGGGGATGCATTGTTTGTTGCTCCTGTAATTAGAGCTGCTAATTATCATTCTGAAGGTCAAAGTGTTGTATATTTTTACGTATTTAATTATCAAACAGAAGGTGACAAATATTTAGAAAAGCAACGATGTTTTTGTGAAGCTCTTGAATACATATTTGGAACACCAGTACTTGGATATCCAGGGTATTTGCCAAAAAACTTCAGCGATAATGAAAGGATATTTTCTGAAGCAGTAATGACGTATTTAATTAACTTTGTCAAAAGTGGGTAAGTTTTGATAATGTATGAACACCTCACTTTTAAATCGATTTCCTTGATATTTGAAAATTAAGGTAGTGAACATCTGAAGGAGATTGGCTTCTGAAATAAATTATTCATTATTTAATGAATAAAAAAATCCTTTAATAATGCTATTATTTATTATTAGAGTCTTTTGTTTCTATTGATACAGTTAACCGCCGATTAATTGCTTTAAAATTGAAATCTTAAAAAAGTCAGAAATTTAAGTAAATTAATTTAGTTTATCAAGCATTTATATTTTAAAAGCATCAGCATTTACAAATGGGTGGCAAAATTATACGTTTACTTTAATAGAGGTGGTCAAAAACAACACTCTCATATAGCAGTTTAAGGCCAAAAAATTTAAATACTTTTATACAGTTGGTCAAAACAAACACTTTTATATCGTAAGTCAAAAGCAACACTTTTAAACACATCTATGCAGTAGGTGAATCAAAAACAACACTTTTAAACACTTTTATTTATTAGTTTAGAAACAACACTTTTATACCGTAAGTCAGTAGGAGGCTCTGTGTAAACCATCCTTCCTTTACCAGCAATTGTTACTTTTTAAAACTGTTGGCATAATTTGAAAGATCACGCTTGAAGCTTTTAGAAATGTTGATATTTTAACCATGAAAAATTAGGAAAATATTCTAAATATTGATTTCTTGCGCAAACGTTGTTGACTTATGAGGAGTTTAGTTGAGATTGTAAGTGCAATGACGAATTAATTCCTCAACAATCAACACCATTTGGGCATGTATAAAACAAATAATCTCTTCTTCGGTGTACAATGTGTTAATATTAACATATTTAATTGCAAAAAATAGCTCAATAAGTTTCTTTTAAAAGCTAATTGGCTAAATTAATTCACACCCAAAAGACTAATAAAATAATAGTAAATATACACACATAGATCAGAAATAACTGATAAGAAAAACTATATAATTATATTGGTTCTAATATCTTGAAGGAGCCGACTAGACTGTGTAGTGGATAGAAAGCTGACCTCACATCAGAAAGGTCCTGGGTTCGATTCCCAGACAGGCCATGGATATTCTTTCATTCTCTGCACTATTTGTTCCATGGGATCAATGTTGGCCCACCTTATATAGTACCTACTAATACTTGAATGACGAGTGTCAATTGGGTGGGCGTTAGAAAAAATATTTTGTTGGATAAATAGTTCTGCTGTTTAGCTACTATATACGAATGATAAAAAGGAATGCATGTATATTGAAATAAAATTTATAGTGATAACTCAACAGAACATATCTTAAACGGAAAACAACTTAAAATATTATGTAATAAATCTAAATTCTAGACTTCGGTTTAATTTAATTGTCAATCATAATTTGAATATTCTTCGGTGTTCTTGGAAAATCGGAAAAATTCGAGATCATTTCCATAAAAAAGATAGTTTAAAAAGTAAAAAGAACAAAAAGTATCGGAATCAAACTGCTTTAAGACAAATCATTGAGTAACTATTAAAATAATCCATGACTAGCTATTTATAAAGAAACGAAAACACGACGGTTTTTCAAACGCTAAATATCTTTTCCTTGAAGTAAATTTAAATACTTAGAAGCCATTTGCCGAAAATGTTTTAATAAGAAAAGGAGGAAAATAAAGTTAAAAAATGTATTTTATCAATTTGAATTTTATTCAGAAAATGTGTTAAACCATAAGAAATGGAACTTTCGGGTATATATATATATACATAATTTATTACGAAATATGCTTTATTTTTAATTTGAAGTAAAGAATTTATATAAAAGAAATTTGTTCCTAATTAGTGGTGCAATTTAATGTTTGAGTTTTGAATTATATTTTTAATGCTTTTTTTACAGAAATCCTAATTCATTTAAAGTGGAGAAAACAAAAGAAAAACATAGAAGCAAAATTGATAAGAGCTGGCCCATATATGATAATGTACATCAAAAATATATGATGCTTGGTAAGTGAATATTATAATCAAATATACTTACAATTTTTGGGTCTAACAGTTGTGAATTTTATACTAGTAAAATTGCATTGACTATTTTGTTAACGTACGTGAATTATTTATTTTCTGCAATAATTGAAAATTAGTTATAAGAAATTCATTCGAAAGCTAAACAATGATTTCTGATTTTTATCTGAGAATGACATTTGAAAAAGATCAGTAAGGATTTTAAACGCTTTGATAAATATTATAAATTATGAATTCAAACCCAAAATTGATCCAAACATTATTGAATTACTGACAAACAAATTCTTCAATTTTTTAATAGTGAACTCTTACAGATATATTTATTTAAAAGCAACGAGAAATGTTCTTTTCAATTTGGGAGATACAAGTTTGATCAAATTATAATTCCTCCACGCTTTCTTCTATAAAAGGAATTAAAATTTGGTGGTAAGTTAGACATTTGGATTTTCAAAGAACTCTTACAGTTTTTTTAATCATTACGTTTATCTTTTAAAAGAGGTTTCTTATCTGGCTTGTGACAAAATCAAAGAGTAATAAATAATAAATGAAAAGGATTGATAAACACATGACTAAATTGTTGAACTTAACATATTAGGATCTGGTGTTCCCATTTTGGGAGCAAGTTCACTTTGGGACGGAAAGATATAGAGCGGTAACTTATTTTTTCAGTTCTTTGCCTTTTTTCTGCAAGGTTAAAACATTCGGCATACCAAATATATTGTAAGTATAAAATTTTTTCAGAAATATAAAATCTTTCGACAGCAAACTTTCATATCTTAATTGCATTCATTATCTTATACTGCCAAAAAAATTGAGGGCAATTTACTTTAAAAAGAGATGAAATAAAGGTAAACATATAAATTTTGAAGGAAGTTTAATTTTGTAAAAATTGCAAACACGAGCTCAAATGAGGCTTACATGCTTTTAAGGCAGCATTTTGAAAAAAAGAATATGTTTTCATTGTAGTCTTCAAAGCATTCTGGCCAATATGAAATGTTAAAATAAACGTTACAAATCGACAACAAGCTCTTCTTTGCCATCAAAAAGCTTCCTGTTTATATGAGATTTGATGCAATCTTCTTTTTTGACTCAGATAATTAGATTGTTTCTCTTTCATCTTTTCTCCGAAGCAGTCAAGCATTGACTGCAGAAACGTTGACCATGTGGTAAAAATATTCGCCTTTATCAATCCTCTGAGAATGGCTATAGAGTGTCAGCTGCCATAACTGCATGATAATCACATTTGAGGTTCACAATAAAAATAGCTTTATTTCAGCCAATAAAATCTCATAATTCTTTACTCATTATAATAAAAATGATGCAGAAAAAAGGAAATATTTCCAGTCATTTGATGTTTGCAAATAAGATGCAGAATTCGCGTTCCTAAATCAGTTGCTCTTTGACTTCTAATGATGAAACGAAATGGTTATTCTTAAGTCATCAGAATAAATTATAATTCTAGTATTGCTTTCTTTTGCGGAATTTCACAAACTTTTCTTGTTATCATAGTGGGGTACTAATTATTGAGTACAAGTGAGCATCCAGAAGATTTGAAATAGCATTTATTTCGAGTTTTTATTTCTAGTAATCTCATACGAGGTTTCCATGCATTAGAATGTTGAACCAAATTTGATAGTTATTAATAGAAAAAATCGTCTCATTTAAACATAAATGTCCTACCAATCTTCCTTTTATAAAAGCAACATTCTTGTTACAATGAAGTATCAAGTTTTTGACCTATCGGCTATCAAGAAAAAAATACACTTGCAATGTATACTCAATACCCTAACTTTTCCATTTAGTTTTCTATTTATAAAAATATTTATTTAAACTTTCTTTTATATTTTTTGAAATATTATGGGAGTATAATTCGAACGAAAAAATGCTTTAACCCTTTCTAAGGCCGTTATTAGTATACTTACCACCAATTTTTAATGTCTACGGTGAAATTTTTTACCACTTTTAATTTAGGTTTCCAATTGTTAATAACTTCAGCTTTCTTGAAGTGCGTTTGAATAAAATTGGTAACCATCTTTTAATTAAAGAAAACGTATGAAAGTTATAAAATACATAATTCCTCTTGAAATTTGTAGCATTTATAAAATTTATTTTATATATAACGAAAATTAGAAGACAGTAAGTTCCTAATAGGTCGTGGTAAATATACTTACCACCAAAAAATGGCATTAAAATTTCAATTAATTTTTTTTGAGCTAAATGAGTTTTTTTTCTTATATCAATTACTATTCTTATATCAATTTCAATTCCAAAAATACCTTAATATACCTTTACTAGAAATAAATGGCCCAGTAAAGGGTTAAATGCATCATAAAATAATGTATTTTTTTAAATCTTTTTAGGGGTTAAGCAGAAGGTACGTGATCACTATCACGCTCATCGTCTCTCATACTGGTTAAATCTATTCCCAAAGCTCCATCGAACTAGATCTGAAAACATTAATCTCGAACACAGTTTTCTCATTGATCACGATAATCCATTATCATATGAAGGTCCTGTGAGAGAGGTTCCAGTAATTCTACCAAGAATTGTAACAAATGCTACAGCTAGTCCGAAAATTGTAACCTCAAAAAATGACACCAGTAAGGATACTGCAAAGACCAAGACTGTTACCACGGTGCAGGTCAATTATCAATTACCTACAAAAGATTTAAATGTGACTGAGTCTTCTGGATCAAGTATATTAAGTGAACGTTATTCATTGGTGCTTCATGCAACTGTAGGCGCTGGAATAATTCTTCTTCTTCTTAATATACTTATATTTGCTGGAATTTATTATCAACGTATTGAAAGAAAAGCTAATGCTGCATTGCGTAAGCGAAATTCAATGGTAAGTCTTCTGATATCAGTTTGCTAATTTTGTAATCAAAATATTTTAAGAAAATCCTATCCTTCAATTTAGCTAAGAGAGATCATCTTTTGATGCAAAAAAATTAATAAGAAGCAACAATATTTTTTTTCTTTTAAATTTCTGTATTATCAAGCCAAACAACCGAGCAGAGGAGTTTTCGCACACAAATTCTGCACCTTCGATTCACATGTTAACCAATAGAAGTAAATATGGAATCATAACTTCCAGCTTACTTATTTTTAGATTATTAGGAAAAAAATGTAGTCTTAATATTAAAATTGTTTTAGATTCATTGATTGCAATTTTGTTAAATAATATGTATTCTGAGGAATTAACCTTGCTTCGAAATCATGATGATAATATTAATTTTAATTTTTCGTATTTGAGAATTAAAAGAGAAAAAAATATATTTGCATTGCTGATTTTTTCAATAAAAGGAATGATTTTAAATTCAGCATCACTAAACTAAATACATGGAATTCTAATGTTTCTAAAAACATTTATTTAAGCATTATTTTTAATCAAATGAATAGAGTTTAAAGAATTTGTAGTAACGATTTTTTATCCACAAAACAAATAGACAAATTCTTCTAAAATTTGATGGGAAACAATGGACATCCAACTAATGCTATTAAATATTATGTATAATGAATAATTTTATATAAAATTTTTATAAAATCATCAAGTTAATTGTAGATTATAATTTTTTAATGGATTTATTAAAAATTTCATTGTTAGTAGAAATTATATTTTCATCATGTGCAAATTCTATTCGTGCAAATCCGTGGCTAAAAATCGTTTAATATTCAACAAGGAATTTTTTTTTTCCATATATGTTAATAATTTCACTAAAATTATCAAAATTAAAATTTTATAAACAATTTTATAATTTAAATATTTTATAATAAAATTTTATATTTTTTTTATAAAATCATCAAGTTAATTGCAGATTATAATTTTTCAATGGATTTATTAAAAATTTCATTGCTAGTAAAAATTATATTTTCATCATGTGCAAATTCTATTCGCGCAAATCCGAGGCTAAAAATCGTCTAATATTTAACAAGGAATTTTTTTTTTCAATATATGTTAATAGTTTCTCTAAAATTATCAAAATTAAAATTTTAAAAATAATATTTAACTATTTAATCATTTTAAACTTTAAATTTACCTGTATAATATTATTACCTAATGCATATCCAGTTTTGAACCAATCCAAGGATATTAACAAATTAAATGCGGTTCTGAACATTAGTAAGAACGTGACAGTAAAGTCCCTAATAAAAAATTCCTCCCACTACCCTTTATTTATGCTTTTATTTTCAATTTATATAATATGGCAAACTAATTACGAAACTATTTTAACCCCTTCTCTGTCGGCGTCGCATATTGTACGTTCGGTGTATTAGTGCCCGTATGGTCGGCATCGTATGCCATGTGATGAAGAGAAAAACTCTATTATGGAAATTGAATTTGTTGCTACTTACATATTTCTTTAATACGTTCACGCCGGGGTGACCCACCGGTGGGTCACGAAAGATTGTCTCATCTTGGCAGCGCACCGGAGTAAAAACTGGTAACAATAAATTTAATTTTTTTAGTTTTTTTCCGGAAATAATAAAAATCCATAACTACCAATTGTTTTTGACGGATGCAATTTTTATATTGAATTGCTTCTTCGCCGTGATAAATTTCCTTACAGTGAATTGTTATTGTTGAGAATAGATTAACTCCTCCCGAATATTATCTAATATTGAAATAGTTCTTCTACCAGTATTTTCTCTTTTCCCGTACCAGTATTTTCACTTTTCCCGGCGTGAACGTGTTAAATAACTGGTCCAACTTTCTTCAAAATTTAATCAGTGAGATTTCCCACCATGAATTAAAATCAAAAACATTTTGTATTAACCCTTTGACAGTTATGAACGAGTTCAGCTCGCAATCGAATCGTGCTTCATAATGCACGTAAACGAGTTCCGCTCGGCGGCAATATTTCGACCGTAATGGTTAGTAACGAGCACTACTCGCGTAGTAAAATTTTTCCCCAATGCGAGCTGACGAGCTGAGCTCGTACGCCATTATTATTCTGCATTGGCTATGTTAAAAACGAAAAGTATGCAAAAACTGTTATTTATGTACTACGAATACTGTAAGAAATTTTTAAAACGCGTGAGGCGAGCTATCTACCGCATCCAGAGCTGCCAACTTGCTGCGCTTGGTAAAATAGTATTTCCCAGTGATAGCGAAAGTCAAGTTACTTTCAATTTAGTATTTTTCCTTTTAAGTAATTTTTTCACCACTAAATATCAAAAACTATAAGTATCATATAAAATGCAACGTTAAAGCAATAGTCTTTTGGTTACTCTATTAAAAAGTAGGCGTAACTGCCCTTCTCCAACGAAATTTGCTACCACTTTATTATAACAATTCCAGAAAGCGGAGCAGTTGACATTTAGTCAGAGAAGGGTGACATTTTCGGAAGAACGGCGGTGGAAAACAGCTGCCACTCTCGACTACTGTTTGCTCGTAATACTGCGCGAATTAATAAAACGAAAACTGCTCATTTCCCTGACCGTCAAAGGGTTAAAGTTTCTGCAATTTTTCTTCCCATTGTTTTACCGTAATCTGAAATAAATTATTTCAGTTTTGAAATAAATATGATAGTTACAAGCGGATTCCCAAGACTGATTGTAAAACTGTTTTAACGGTAAGGTTGGAAAAATATTTTCCAAAATAATTTTTTACCTTATTTTAATAATTATTTTAAGCAGATATTTATCTTAAACACCTAAAATCAATAAGCTTAGTTAATATATTATCACAGTGTATTTTTTAAGACGAAACTTGGGTGCATTGCAGAGAAAACTGGAGATCAGTGGACGGGACATAGTATATTTCACCAATCAATAGGTCAAGCAAAGCATTGCCTGCTGACAAAAATATTTTGCATTTTCGAATTTAGGATAAAACATATATTAATTCTCAGCAATAAAAAGGCTTTTTTGTGGTAAGACATTCGAAAAAAAATCCGACAGAGAAAGGGTTAAATATTTTCTGCAGAATACCGTTAAGTGGAAGTAAATTTAAATTCTCTACTCAAATTGCTTTAATGTTGTATTTTGTGTTTTATTCGGTATTTTTCTTACATTCTTATTTTTTTAACTTTGGCTGTTCTATTTTGAATTTTTTGTTTATTTCTTTATTTTTGCTTCAATTTTTTTGGTGCTCCTCACCACACTGTTGTATTGATATATTTTGCGTTGGATATATTAATACAATGTTAGAAAGCACTCTCTTCTGCTGATCTAATCGTGTGAGCTAACGACGAGATTATATCTTTTCCTTGCTTTCTTATTTTGTTTGCAGGCTTTCAATTTTTAAAAAATTATTTAAAAAGCATTTTATTTATTAATAAATCTTCCTCAATATAATTTTTAACTTCCTATTTTTAACTTGAAATTCTTAATTGTTCAATCGTTTCAATTGAACTTTTAATTATTCTATTTAATCTGTGCTCACAATACCAGAAATAGGGGCATTAATTGTGTGTTCCGTTTATTATAGCAAACATCATTTCAAGAGCTTCAAGTGCATCAGTCTGTAATTACTCATAAAAAAGCTGTAACGTTTCGAGATCCTCCATCATCGCTGATGTATCAGACTGGAGACCTTGCGCTTCAACCACCATCCCACTACAAACATCCTCATAAAGTGCACTTGAAACCTTGCACCATTCCAACACCTCCAGAGCTCTCTCAGAAGTGACCTTAACCGCAACTAAAATTCATTTCATAAGTGCTTTGCTGATGTTTCAGCCAACTTATCATTTGGCTGTCAACATTCATAATCCGATCTTACTGATGAACCAAGCAATTTAAGTGGTTAAGCTGCATAAATTGTTTACGAGAAGCTTTTGCTGCAGAAAGGAGAAATGGATTTTAAAATAGTAAGGGCTTTGATGTTTGTCAAAACACGAATTTTGCTTCATGAAATTTCACGATTAAACTAGTTTAGTTCTCGAAATACCACATAGAAGCAAAATATGAATGTTCTGATTTTTATTATTATTTTTGTATCTAGATGCGTAAACCTATAAGTATTTCTACTACAATTTGTACATTGTTTATTGCTCCTCCAACTGCTGACTTAGAGCAATATCTCCTAGAAGAGAGAAGGCCTAAGTACGGGTTACATATAAATCAGAAATTCGATCTTTTAGTAGTCCAAGTGTAATGACATCTTTCGAAATATCCCCCAGTGCGCAACTTATAGCCTGATTGTAGTGGAATATTTCTCATTTCATGTTATGTTGGACAATTAAATTTATCCGTTCTGAGGCCTTCTTTCTTCTAGGAAGTGTTGTAAAAAGCATATATATATATATATATATATATATATATATATATATATATATATATATAAATATTCCGAGTGCTAGTAAGATTAAAAGTAAATTACATTTATAGGTGAAAATTTTCCTTGAATTTAGCGTTAGCTTAAACCATACCTGCCAACTCTTCCGAATTTTCCGGAAGATTTTATTTTCATATTTAAAGTGGTAGTAATTATATACTATTTTTTCTTTTATAATCTTAATTTTTAAATGATATTGATCACCACTATTCTCACAAAAATTAAGCACATATATTAATATGCGTTACTATCATGGTTGTCAACCTAAGTTTTCTCAAATACAACGTATTTGTTTGCTTAAAATTGAAGTTTTAATTCCATTTTAATACCACTGGGAAAAATGATAATGGAAGGGATTAAAAGTTGGCAGGTATGGCTTAAACCTACCAAAGTGAAATTATCATAGATTCATAAATATGTAGAATTTATTTAAATATAGTGGTGGTCAATATCATTTTGAATTAAAGTTATAAACGCAAAGAATAAATAGCAAGCATACATTTCACTACCACTTTAAATGTAAAAGCAAAATTTAACGCTATATGCTTAAAAATTGGCAGGTATGTATATATATATATATATTCAATATATATATTCATTTCCTTAGTACTACATATGCAGGCCTGCCAACTGCTACGCTTTTCGCAAAATATTTGATAGAGTGGTAGCCTTTCAAAATTATTGGTAATTTTGGCAACTTTTCAAGAGCCTCACCAAGAAATAGCCTGAACAAAGCCTCGTCGCATATAAGCTTTCAAATCATTTATATCTAGAAGTGCAAAAAATAAGTTTAAATTAATAAAAAATAATACATTAAAAATCTAAAGATAACTACCAGTTGAGTAAATTTTTACAAAAAATCGTAGAAAGTTCACAGCTTTGTTAATGTATTCCGGGCATAAAACTACTCAAGTTTTTTTAAATTTCATCAGAACTTTTTGTTTTATTTTAATTTTGTAAGTGTTAAGATCATATCTCAAAGAAAAGTACAGGACGCCCATAGGCTCTTTAAAATTATTATAGTGGTATTTAAATTTTCGTCATAAAATGCATTTCAAAAAATTAAACAGGATAACAAGGTTTTTAAAAAGTTTAACATGAAACATTCCTGATCCCTACGATTATTCTATAACTCAAGCGTTTATAGAGTTATGTTATGGATGAAGTGAGAATTTATAGCATTTAAGTGGTTGCTGAACCAGAGAAATATCCCCTGGTTTGTTGATCCACTACTTTGCTGCTTTGTTTTTCCAACTTATACACTCTTCACAGAAAGTTTCAACTAGTGGTTGTAATGAGAAAATTGAATTGACATTTATACCTGCCATTTTGTACGGTCGTTGAAAAAGATTTGCAAAACTTAAAACAATAGTAATTATGTTGAATTTTGTAAGAACAAAACTATTTAGATATGCATACCTGCCAACTTTTAATCCTTTCAAGGATGATATTCCCCAGTGGTAGTAAAATGAAATGTAAATTACAATTTTAGGAAGAAACATTTGCTGTATTATGACCAAGCTTATGCAGTTTACTAGAACAGTTTTACACACTAATGTATATGCTTAATTTTTTTAAAATAGTGGTGAATTAAAAATATTATAAATTAAGTTTATAAATGAAAGGAATATATGGAAAGCATACATTTTACTACCACTTTAAATATAGAAATAAAATTTTACGCCAAATGCGTAAAAATTGGCAGGTATGGATATGTATAAGCGTAAATATCCAAAATGCGAACATTATCAACATATTTTTTTTTAAATTTTGATTCGTCGTGGTAGTTTAAATGTTTTTGTTTTTTTTTAATTTTAAAGATTCAATTCAGATTTAATATTCCAAAAACTGAGAAATTTTTTCTCAACATCAGTACAAGTTGGCAGCTAAAGACACTGCACCAAGACTATGGCAAACAAAGATACTCCCCAAAGGTTATCCTTGATAGTCAACACCAAGACAGTTACTGGGGAGAAATCTGTGAAAGCTTCAAAATGTTGAAGAGGAAGCAGGTCCCACGACATAGGGACATTCCAAACGCTTCTTCCTCTCAATTTCAATTTTGCTTTGGCAATTTTTAATCACTACTCTCATTCAAATGAATGCGCAAAAGCCTGCAATAGGTTTGCAACACAGATATTGATTTTAAATACGTAATACGGACACTGTAAGCAGGATTAATTAGTCCGGTATTCGAAGCATTTAATGATGCGCAGCAAATCTTCAATTTTTAGGCTTAAGTCGTGGTGGCTCAGGGAATAGATCATTGGCCTTCCAATCAGGTTATCCGGGTTTGAATCCCAGCGATTGCTGGTAGATACCAATTCTACCAACCACAATGATAGAAATTAACGTTATTACCACTTTTTAATAATAGATATGCCATGATCACTGGCTGGCACTTAACGTGTTTAGTGTAAATCATACTTCAATTTGAAGTTTCGTAATTTAACATTCTGCATTTTGCTATTAAGTTGTCATTTAATATTCATGTGTGTAAGTGGTCAAAACATTTTGAAAAGAAGCTTTAATAATTTACATGCAAAGTAGTGTTTCTGGAATACTATGTAAAAGGGAGATTTTAATATTCTTTCAGGATACCTCTGTAATATGCTCCTTCTTTGATGTACGCATTATGTTTTTATTCAATGTGCCAAGGGTGGTATTTTCAAGATGATAGATGGCTCTCTGAACTTAAATCTAGAGACGAGAAGTTAGAAGAAATATCGTCTATAATTCATTATGTTACTATGTTTGTACTAGACAAGGATTTAAAACTGAAGGTTAAATACACACATACAAGTTAAATTATTTAAAAACAGGTAAAAAGAAAAATATGCTAATATCTTTCTTTATCTCCTTTGAAATCTTAAGTAAAGAGCCATAGAAAATGTGGGTCGTATTTGCCTCAGATTAAGTAAGTACAATTATGCATTTTAATTCTTAACCACCTGATTAACCAAATGAAAACTGAAGTAAGTATTATTGTATTTATTTCCTTAAATTTTTTTGATGCTAAGAAAGTATTGTGATGTGATAATTATAGCATGAAAAATTCAGTCATTTTTTATTAGAAAAAAGTGACATTTCTGAAGGGGTTGGGGATATAAAATTTTAGGACAATACTTTTTTTTTTTTAATTAAAAGAACGGTCAAGTTGCTTCATGCTTCTATTGCTTTTGAAATGTGATATACTAACAACTACCATAACTAATAAATACCAAAAATTTCTTTTCAATACAAATAAGTTCTTTAGTTCTAGTTCTTCAGTCTAAGTTTAGTTCTAGTAGTTCTCTTTAGTATCTACTGTATTTATTAGAATAATACAATCGCCAATTCTTCCGCAGTATCTACAAGATTTTGTATTTAATATGGTAGCAAAACATAATACATTCATACTTTATTTTTATAAATTAAATGTACTTTATAATGCTGTTTGCTGCAATTAATCATTTCAACCAGAAAATAGTTTGATATAATTTTCAAAATTCTCAAAAAAGATATGGTTACTAATTATTAAGGTAAAAAAATTCTCATTTTAGAGTGCTAATTGAAAATGGCTCCTTAGTAGAGATGGGAACTTGCTCCGGACAGCAAATATATATTTTAAAGTGATAGTTTATCATTTGTGATACTTGGTTAAATAAATTAAATTTAGTAGATTTTTATCCACCACTATTTCTAAATAATTCGTAGGCTTATATAATTCACCACTTTATAGCAAAAAACAAGCAAAAATAATCAAATATTTGCAAAATTTACTTTGTAGTTATTTACCGTTTTTTTAAATTATTTTATCGTGTCTGGAGCAGTTAGCATCTCTGCCTTAGAAGCGACAGAGGAGTGCGAAAGGTTGAAATGGTTTTAATTACCACCGCATTTTAATAATTTAAACGTATTCATATTAGGCCTGCTAGCTTTTTAAAATTAAGTCTAAGTGTTGCCTAAGTTTTAATGCTAGTTTACAACTTCATTTTAAATAGCAATTCAAGTCCACGTAGAAAATCTTTTTTGACATTAATAAAAGTTGGCTGGGTATGGCATAATTACTCATACCTGCCAACTTTTAATCCCTTCCATTATGATTTTTCCCAGTGGTAGTAAAATAGAATAAAAATTTCAATTCCAAGCAAAAAAATACGTTGTATTTGAAAAAACATCAGCTGACAACCATGATAGTAACGCATATTACTATATATGCTGAATTTTTTTGAGAATAGTGGTGATCAAAATCATTTAAAAATTAAGTTTAAAGAAGAAAATATAGTATATATTTACTACCACTTTAAATATAAAAATAAAATTTTACGCCAAATGCGTAAAAGTTGGCAGGTACTGCTACTGCTCGTTAATATATTATTAAGTTAAGTAGCTAATAAGAAAATAAAATTGAAAAATACTAATTACCACTCTTTATTTGTGAAACGTTGTCCTAAGTTATGACGTCAAATCTCCAGCCCCTGGTTTCCAATCATTGGTTTATAGATTTCAGTAAGTTATTTTAGTATTTCGAGTGTGTGTGTGTTATTATTAATTTTGAAAAATTGAATGTTTTTAATTTTTGCATGTATTTGAAAAATTAATGTGATAAAAAAAGTTATTCCCCATCAATAAACGTGAGTTGTTTTAGCTATGTAATTAATGAAAAATCGTCATAGTCATCACAATTACTAACCTTTTGCGATCGGTGCAATTAAAACGAATAAGTAAACCAAGTACGAAAATCAAAACGTTAAAAAATCATCACAATATATTAATTTGCTCCCCATTCAGTAAAATTATAGCATATAAAAGTGAACTCTCAGAAAAATAATGGTGTATTAAATAAAAATTAAAAAATATGGGATGGTAAATATTGCATGTGGATCTTTGGCACTTTTGGGTAATCTTCAAGTGCCTAAGGTAGAGCTACTAAATTCTCCAGCCATGCAGTTTATGTTCCATTTATTTTAAGAAAAGGAAAAGCCTTCTAAACATTCCTGGAGCACTTTAATAATTTATCATGACGCTAGTAAATACTACTTACGAGTGAAATCCACCACAACTCATGATACAAGCGGGCTTTTTAGACAATTTCACCCATTTGTGCGTAGCTTCCCTTGAAAGGTTAGAAATAGGTGAATAACTGATTCATCCGGCATAAAAAGACATATAATAAATATTGGTGGGAAAAGGAAATGAGAAGGGAAAAGTGGCGCCATTCACCAAAAGTTGGTAAGTCATATATTTAAGTAAATTATAAAGTAAAGACATAATAAATAATAACAGTAAACAGTATAAATAAGAAATAATAAAAGTAAAGAATATAATATACATACAAAGAAAATTAATTGCAATATTTACAAGTAAATCCACTATGGTTTAACAAAATAATATCACAATTGAATTAGAATTGAAATTAAATAATAAACAGTTTGCCAAAAGAAATTTAAGTTAAAAATGACTTGATTAAATAATTTAGAATAATGAGTTGACATCAAGTAAGCCAAAGTAAAATAAAGTCTGTATCTCTGTTAATACGACGGCCCAGGTGACCTAGTAATAACCGCTCATTTCTGAGTTCATCAGCACTCTGAAATTAACAATTGATTTGTCCCTCGAACGCTAAGCAGGGGTTGATCGTATATCAAAGTGCTGATAAATTACAGTAGTCTAAATCTGTGTAAATAAATCTTTTTCCGAAATGACGCTATATTTACTTTAAAATGCTAAGAAATAAAAAGTGGTAACACTAATGTTCATTTATTAAGATTTATTTCAAAGAAACAAAATAGTTTCGCCTTAACTATTTTCTCCCACTACCAAATAAGTTGCTACGTTTAAGTCGACAATTTTGTCCCAAATTAGTTGCTACATTTAAAGCAGGGGTAATAATAATTGCCAACTAATGCAAGTTAGTAAATCGACACCAGTAAAATTATACTGCTACTGTGAATGGGAATACTAGGTTTACTATAGAGATAGTTTTATACGATTACTGGTAAAAGAGTGCTTATCAAATAAAGCGTGGCTTAAAAGCGTGCGAACCCTTGATTTTGAAGCTAATTTGGTACTGATTAAAGAAGGGAATGCTTGATAAGTAAATGTTGTCGAATGACAGCATAGCACCCTGAAAATTTAAAAAAATGTGTAAAATCATTAGATTCAATAATTAGTTCAGAGGTACTCGAATGTAGTAACTAATATGGAACAGAGGAGGTAATATATTCTAAACACAAATACTTATGGTCTGAAATCTGTTTTTTTTTCTTTATTTACATTCCGACAAAAACTTTAGAAATCTATGGTGAGTGAGGATAGGCATCACCCATAACCTCCTACATCAGAAAGGCTCCACATAGCTTTTTAGAGCCAGAAGTGTGCACGAACCCAATTTCTATTTTAATTGTAATTAAGAGAAATTTGTCATATATAATTGAGTATTGAATCTGTAGTAGTTGATAAGTAAATAAGACAAACCAATTATATTCATAAATTAAACATATTTTTAGACATATATTTGCTACCACTATTTTATTTTACTAAATTTTCTATTAAATGATTCTTTTGTAAACTTGTTTACCTTCATAGTGGTCTGATCGGACTAGCTACAAAAAACCGTGGGGAGGTTTTCAGTTATAGGAGGTGGTGGAATAGGGCGGCACCCGGGGTCCGGATAAAAGACAAGGATTCGCAAAGATCTTTCAAAGCTTTGTTTTGCAAACAACTTGATTTTTTTCCGTCTACTTATGTTATATCTTTGACAACTAGTATTTTGCCACTCAATCAGATGAAAAAAGAATAATAATTAATAAATAAAGTAAAAATTAAATAGAAGGGTTGCAATATTTCTTAATAATTTATTAGAGCAAGATAGAAACTTAAAAGAACTTCTTTGTATTACAACCATTTCCAGATTAACAAATTTTCCTTTAATTCAGGCTGGACATTGGAGAGTGCGACTATAGATTGCTCAGACTAAGTGAAGCGACATACTTAGGCTCTTTCTTTTTTAAAGAATAGTAGTAGCAAAACATATAAAAGTAATAAGTTTTGTATTTCTAGAGGCTTTTATAATTTGTTTAATAAGTGTTGCTAGATTGGTAACACTGAACCGAAAATGATTGACTCTAAGCACAATTTATAGTGTTATTTGACAATAACTGGTTTTTGTAATTAATTTATTTCTTAATCATTTTGTATTTTAGATAAGGGCAAGTTTGTGTTATGAAAGAAGATGCTTTTATAATCTATACCAGAAACAGCCGAAGGATTTTTAATGACTGATGCAGATATCACATTATGTATATTATTTGATAAGTGCATGCCATAAATTGTAAATGCTCTGTTCTGAACATTATTCTTGTGAATCATACACTGTAAAAAATATTCATAAATTTGAAACATATATTTTTGTGTATTAAAATAAATATTATATTTTTTCCTATGTCGAGTTGTACATTTGCGTCAGAATGTCACTTTTAATTTTTTCTCGAAATTTTTTTTCATAGTTGTTATTTTTATTTATATTGTGATATTGTGCTATATTTCTATCTCAGTATAAACCACTCGCATTAATTAGCAAAAAAATTGCTAAGAAATTGTGAGAATATAAAAAAAAAATGAAAGAAAAAAAGACAGAATTTTACATTAAAAAAAATTGCTAAAAAAGCAAGATATGTTTCTTTTTAATGAAATTTGAATTTATTCTTCATCACTAAAAATGTACAAATTAGCAATTTCTTGTAACAAAATATGCCAATTTCTGATACTTGTATTTGTCAAGAATAATTCTTTGCCGCTAGCAATCTAATATTTTTTTTCGTTCGGTTCACATTTTATTCAGCACTTTAGGATTACGGCACACAGTGTTGCCGTGAAATATCCTCATTGGTAGACGGATCCTGGGTTAGAGTCTCCTTGCTGTCAGGCTAATCGTGGGAGGCTTTCGTGGTATTCCTATCCATGGAACGCGCAAATACGGGTTAGTTCCATCATAAAGTCCTTCATGAAAGGAAATTTCTCTCAATACTTGATGCAGGAGTTCCCTTGTCTTCTAGATTGGGTTCAAAATTACAAGGCTACGGAGTTGAATATTGGTAGTCGTAAGCCCAAAATCGGGCCGGCTGTTCAAGGACGGTTCTAAAATAAGACAATAAACACTGTAGGATGGACAAGGTTGAATTGAATTATGTATTTCGAGTAAGTACATTGTCCTGGGAAAATTATGTATACACTTCCGTACAAACTCTATGTAAATAATCGTTCTTTCGGCGACAAATATGTGTAAAAATGGCAAAACTTTGGGCGCAATTTGCAAAATCTTGCTTGAAGCTTACAGAAATAATATCATTTTTACCAATGTAAATTTCAGATCGACCAAAATGGGGTGAGTGAGTTACTAACTGCTTTTTGCTTGCATATCAGCAATTGTAAAATAATTCTAAAAGTTAGCAATATTTATGTTAGAATGCTGTTTTAAAAAATTATAATGGTAAAGAAATGGAAAAGAGGCTCATTGTGGTCGATGCAATTTTTTCCATGATTAAAAATGACCATATTTCCCAGATTGCAGCTAACCCTTATGTTTTTGGGTTCATAAATCTGTACCCGTCACGAAAAATGAATTTTTATTCAGAGAAAGTAAGTTATTGGGTTTCATTTCATAACTTCAAAGGCAGTCTGCACTAATTAATAAGCATATTTGAGGTCACCCCTTTGAACCACTAAGATTGAGTCCTAGAACGTGAAGAAGATCCAATCATTAGATCAAAAGTTATTCAGGTTGGTCCTTTCTTTGACGCACTGTAAGTCTTGTATATCAGCCCTATAGTATATCACATTTTTTTTCTTTAAAGAAAAATTAGCTTAATGTTCTAGAGCAAAAATTTCTATTTTGTAAAACAATCCTGCCATATTTCTTCTTTATCTAAAGACCATTGATTAATTACTTAAGCCATTCCGAAATAGTAAATTTTGATCAAAAGCTTTAGTCAGCAAGACATTAGCAAGACCAACCTAATACAATACATTTTGACTTCAGTGAAACAATTTAGAACTTTGTTATTTAAAGAATAGTAGTCGCTGAACGTTTAACAGAAATTATTTTTAGAGTTCTAGCGATTTGTAATATTTGTTGAATCATTGATACTGGAATGGTCCATCACCTCCTACATCAAGAAGCCTCCACACGGTCTTTTATAAGTAGTCCGCTCAGACTGTTTAAAAAGTGAACCAGTTTTGCGCATGAACCCAAAACCTTTTATAAAAGTAATTGACAGAAATTTTTTATATATATTTGACAATAGAATCTGCAGTGGTTGACAAATGAATTATGCAAACCAATAATATTCATAAATAAAAAAAAATTTTAATCATATATTTGCTACCACTTTCTTATTTTGACTATATTCTGTATTAAATGACTCGTTCGGTAAGTGGATTTCCTTCACAGTGGTCAGATCGGACTACCTGAAAAAACCGTGTGGAGGCTTTCAGTTATAGGAGGCGTTGACTGGTCACACTGCACCGGAAAGGGATAACTATTTCACTTTCCTGGCATATTGTGACCAAAACTAAACATATTTTTTAAAACAATTTTTTATTGTAATCGGTTATAAGAATTCAAATCAGCAATCGAAGCTTTTGCTTGCCAGCATAAAACCGTATCAATCAGGGTAAAAAGATGAAACTGGTAATCAAAGTAATTCTTAATCAGTTTATTTGTGGGCGGAGTTATAATTGTTTGATTTATTTAATTCACCATTACTTTGTTCAAAATAAAACTATTTAGTTAAACTTTAATTAACATTAATTATATATATGATTAAACTAACAATAATTAAAGTAAAAGCAAAGTAAGTCTGTCAAATTAGCAACGACTACATTTAAGTTACCGTTTTTTATTTAATTACAACCTGATTCTGATTTTGTTCGAATGCTTTTTTGAATCACCCGTCCCCTATGGATTAAATCTCATGAGCCGTATGAATACCAGAGGGTATTGAAAGATGTCGAAGAATCCCAAACTGCGCAAACGCGCATTCTCTAAATGAGTACGAAAAGATCCACGCTGCGCGATAGAGCTTGTTTTATTTTATGTCAAGAAATTACCGATAGCACTTCGTTTATTTTACATCGCTGAATCGTAAAAATACATCCCCTCCTACATCAAGAAGCCTCCACACGATCCTTTATAAGTTGTTTGCGCAGACTGTTTAAAAAGTGAACCAGTTTTGAGCATGAACCCAAACCCATTTATAAAAGTAATTGAGAGAAATTTATCTTATATATTTGAGAAATGAATCTGTAGTGGTTGACAAATGAATAAGGCAAACCAATAATATTCATAAATAAAATAAATTTTTAGTCATATATTTGCCACCACTTTCTTATTTTAACTATATTCTGTATTAAATGACTCGTTCGGTAAGTGGATATTCTTCACAGTGGTCAGATCGGACTTCCTGTAAAAAACCGTGTGGAGGCTTTCAGTTATAGGTGGCATTGAAAAATAGCGCTTCTTGTATTTGTTAGGTAAAGTGTCCTTTTCTCATCACTCCGTCACATTAATTGCAGTTTGCAAAGCGATCGAAAATATTCTTGCGTCACATTAATTGCAGTTTGCAAAGCGATCGGACATATTCTTGCGTCACATTAATTGCAGTTTGCAAAGCGATCGAACATATTCTTGCGTGACATTAATTGCAGTTTGCAAAGTGATCGAAAATATTCTTGCGTCACATTAATTGCTGTTTGCAAAGCGATCGAAAATATTCTTGCGTCACATTAATTGCAGTTTGCAAAGCGATCGAAAATATTCTTGCGTCACATTAATTGCAGTTTGCAAAGCGATCGAACATATTCTTGCGTAAGCGTTTCTCATTGTTTGTAATTGTGTGTTTCAAAATTATTAGACGAAGCAACGCGAAATGTAAGTAAAAAAATTATCTCGATTTACTGTTTAACGTTTTTAAATTTGGTGCATCCCCAAAAAGGTAGAAAGAATCGAAAAGGAAAATCCATGATCATAATCACAAATCCATGTGATCATATTATTGACGACTATGACGACTACACTGTAAAATGTAAAAGACAAAGCAGTTTGAGTACTTCAAAGGATAGTGATAACAATAAAATAAAAACTTTTATTTTGTAATGCATTATTGCATCATTATAGTATTACTCCACCTAATGTAAAATGTACTATTTACATTAAAAGGATCTGTGTGAAATACTTGCTTCAGTAAATCTGAGCGCGACTTCAACAATCGGTAACGCACCGTGAGTTGCCCACAATGTTCGAAATGTGCTGGGTTTTCTCGACATGAAATCTCAACAGCTCGATCACGCTACTTGGATCTCAAATGGTTAAATAAACAAATAATCATACATTATGCAATATATTTTACAAAAATTGAAAAAAAAATTCCACAAAATGGAGTAAGTTGAAAACGCAATTTTTCTCTTAGTTACATATAGAAATAGTTCCTTGTATCAATCCGAGTTAGCTCATCATGAAATATTTTTTAAAGTAAAAATAGATAGGATAATTATTTTGTTAATGTCCATCTAAGAAAAACTCGATACTCATATAATCGATAATACATTAATTATACGAAAACGCAAAATTGTATTTTTCACTTTACATCGTTGTCATTCTTTTTAACAAATTAGTATATAAAACTAATAAATAAAAACATACTTTTAATTTTCTTTCTCTTTATTTTTCAGAAATTTTCTTAAGAAAAAGAAAGATTAAGAAACTTCTAGAAAACACAAAGAAGTTACTATCGACAATAAAGTAATTAAAAATTAATTTCTTTTTTTCTCTTATAAGAAGAATAAATTAGTTGAGAATAATTACGCAAGACTTAATTAGAATGAAAAAAAAAAATTATTAAACAATTAACAAATAATGGTTTTTCGTAAAATTAATTTAATGAATTGTTTTTATATATTTTTTTAGATTCTCATAAACAAATTTTTATTTGTAATGCGATTGTTCCCTTATGATCAAACTTTATTATAGCATTGATTAATTTTATATATTTCTTCTTTCAAATAATCCCTTAAACTCGCCAAAAAAGAAATCCGAATTCACTGCTTTCGGAGATTAAGGACTAGTTAAATTAAAAAAATTCTAATGCAACTATTTCGATTTTAAGAAGTTAAAAAATCAAATTGTTATCTAAATTAGAACAAGACCTAAGAGACTGTTTTTTTTTCTTTCTGATTTTTTACTGACACACTGAACTTTTTATGCTTGATGTTTTTTTATTTCTTGGTCGATATATTTTTTACTACTAAAATTTATAGTACGTGCCCAATTTTTAAGAGCCGCATTACGAGAGAGTTGTTACAAAGTGGGATTTTATACGAATTTATGAATAATTTACAAAAAGTGGTATGAAGAAAAATAAAATTTACAACAAGGAATGGGATAGGGGCTAGGTGCCCAATAAAATCACAACACTAGGACTAGGATCAACGATTTCTTTTTCGAAAAATTCTTCTAGTCATGCTTTTCTTTTTAGTATATTATTTTTGTTTCGTAAATTTAAATTTAAAGTTATTCACCCGACCACTCCACGCAAGTAATTTTAACCCTTTGACGGCCAGGGAAATGAGCAGTTTTCGTTTCATTAATTTGCGCAGTATTACGAGCAAACAGTAGTCGAAAGTGGCAGCTGTTTTCCACCGCCGTTCTTCCGGAAATGTCAACCTTCTCTGGCGATGGCAACTGCTCCGCTTTCTGGAATTGTTATAATAAAGTGGTAGCAAATTATGTAGTAAACTTCGTTGGAGAAGGACAGTCACGCCTACTTTTTAATAGAGTAATCAGTAGAATGTTGTTTTAACGTTGCATTTTATATGATACTTATAGTTTTTGATATTTAGTGGTGAAAATATTACTTAAAAGGAAAAATACTAATCTGAAAGTAACTTGACTTTCGCTATCCATAGGAAATACTATTTTACGAAGAGGAGCAAGTTGGCATCTCTGTATGCGGTAGATAGCTCGCCTCACGCGTTTTAAAAATTTCTTAAAGTATTCGTAGTACATAAATAACAGTTTTTACGTACTTTTCGTTTTTAACATTGGCAATGCAGAATAATAATAGCGAACGAACTCAGCTCGTCAGCTCGCATTGGGGAAAAATTTCACTACGCGAGTAGTGCTCATTACTAACCATTACGGTCGAAATCTTGCTCCCGAGCGGAACTCGTTTGCAAGCATTATGAGGCACGATTTGATTGCGAACTGAACTCGTTCATAACCGTCAAAGGGTTAAATTCGTCAGGAATACCTTTTTGTTCCAGCACCTCCAGCGTGAGGCGTTTAAAATGTTGGCAAAATTATCCAAATATTTCGCGAGCTTTATAGATTTTAATTGCTTTTTACTCTATAATATATTTTGTGAAAATCGAGATAGTTGGAAGGAATGATGCCAACTTTCTCCGCTTTGAAACGAAATTGTCCTTCGGGAACGAAATTTAAGTAAATTTTTAGATTAGTATCTTTGATTTTAGGCAAATTTTCCACCACTACAGATAAAAAATTCGAAGTATTATATAAAATGCAACTTCATTGCATTTATCTCGTAGATACTATTTTAAAGAGTGGGCGTAATTAGACTTATTTTACAACTTAATCTTCTACAAATTTACTAAAACGTCTATAGAAAGTGGAGCAGCTGGAAGCTTTGTTAACCCCTTGGGGACGGGTGATTCAGAAAAGCATTCGTACAAAATCAGAATCAAGTTGCAATTAAATAAAAAACGGTAACTTAAATGCAGTCTTTGCTAATTTGACAGACTTACTTTGCTTTGACTTTAATTATTGTTAGTTTAATCATATATGTAATCAATGTTAATTCAAAGTATAACTAAATAGTTTTATTTTGAACAAAGTAATGGTGAATTAAATAAATCAAACAATTATAACTCCACCCACAAATGAACTGCTAAAGAACTACTTTAATTACCAGTTTTATATTTTTACCCTGATTGATACGGTTTTATGCTGTCACATATTTGTGACAATCGGCGCGAAAGGGTTAAGGCAATATCTATTTTGTAGGAATAACTTTACCACTTTTTTCATATAGTTGTTTATCAATGCAGTGATCACTTTTTGCGACATGGTTACGCAAGCAGAGTAATCACATACCAACCAACTTTTATGTATTTGGCGTAAGCTTTTGCTTCTATATCAAAGTTAATATTTCAACACGTTCACGCCGAGGTGACCCCCCGGTGGGTCACGCTAGACGCTTCACGCTTTTTTCTGGGAATAATAAAAATCCATAACTACCAACCGTTTTTAACGGATGCAGTTTTTATATTGAATTGCTTCTTCGCCGTGATAAATTCCCTTACAGTGAATTGTTATTCAAGAGAATAGATTAACTCCTCCCGAATATTATCTAATATTGAAATAGATCTTCTTCCAGTATTTTCTTTTTTCCCGTACCAGTATTTTCACTTTTCCCGGCGTGAACGTGTAAAAGAGTGTGCGTAACACTTATTTTACAACTTAACCCGTTTCGTCCCGAATTTATAAATTGAAATGATACAAAAAGTGGTTTTATGGAAAAAGTGGTACAATATATTATCGAAATTAATTGTTTTTTCTACTGGTAGGGCATTCAAAAAGTACTTGGATGCTGGATGCTGGATATTGGGGTTATCTCGGTGTTTGGCGCGAAGCGCCACTAACCGATTCATCGATTCTGTTTTGTTGTATTCTGGGAGGTCCTATATATCTTTGAAGTTGTAGTATGTTGTAACAACAAGTCAAGTCCTTAAGGAGTAAATCTTTAGTTTTGAAGGGAAAATCATCTTTGGATTAGGGAGATCCCCTTGAGTAGAGTTGTATGATAAAGTTAATAGTATTTTGATAGTATGCAGTCTGAGCATAAAAAGGCGGTAATTGGGCTGAAATTCGAATTATCACTGATTATATCAATATCGAACAATTTATTGAAATCCGATGTGGTGCATCAAAAAGTACTTGTTCCTTATAATTCTAGATCTAATCAGAAATAACTAAATCATTGTGGTATTTAAGAATCTTTTAATTCACCCAGATAAATGAAAATACTGAAAAAAGTTTCCCACCACAATGGATGTCTTTAAAAAAATGAACTGTCCTAAATATATGACGCTGGGCGTTAACGGGTTAATCTACTACCAATTTACTGAAACTTTTGCTGAAAGTGGAGCAGTTGGCAGCCTTGTTAAAACAATATTTTGTAGGAATAACTATGTTTAACCACTTTTTTCATATAGTTATTTATCGTACAGTGATCACTTTTTGTGACAGGGTATGCAAGCAGAGTAATCACATACCTACCAACTTTTACGCATTTGGCGTAAACTTTTGTTTCTATATTAAAAGTGGTAGTAAAATGTATGTATTAATATGTTATAAATCCTATGCAGAGATGCCAACTTGCTCCGGACAGCAAATATACATTTTAAAGTGGTAGTTTATCAATTGTGATTCTTGCTTTAATAAATTCAATTTAGATGATTTTTATCCACCACTATTTCTAAATAATTCGTAGCCTTATATAACTCGCCACTTTAGAATACTTATGTCATGCCATACCTCTTAAATAGCAAGGAAAAATAGTCGAATATTTGCAAAATTTACTTTATAATTATTTACCGTTTTTTTTAATTATTTTGGCTTGCCCGGAGCAGTTGGCATCTCTGCCTATGACATTTACTATAATTTTTTAATCCAGCTGTTAACACTTCTTTATGACCACCCTGAGATGTGTAAGTAAATAGTACTAGGTGAAAACAATCTGTAGAGCAAAATTCAATAATCTCATGCTTGGTCATTAGTCTAATTGGAGTTCGTTTTGAAATTGCTATATCTCTGTTCACCCTCTTCAACGTTGCTGCGAAGGGTGTAAATTTAATGTCTCTTTTATTTCTATCGGCATAATAAAATATACCGTACTAGAGGTGAAAAATCGGACGTTTACAGCTAATACACAGACGCATTACTTCGACCAATATTTATTGATATTCTTTGAACAAGAAAAAGTGGTAGACTTAAACTTACACCTTTTTTCTGACGATGGTTCTTTCTGATATGCTCAGGGCTGCCAACTTTCGACGCCTTTTGCAAAAATTTATTCTTGTGGTAGCTAAGTTTATATTTTAAGGTATTAATTTTTATTCATTTAACTGTCTCGAGGTAAAAGCCTTTAAAATGCTGATTAATTTACCAAAAACTCAGAAACAGTTGGTTTTAAATGCCTACCATACTATAATTTAAAAAAAAAAGTAGTAATTGGCAGGCTTGGATGCCACTATGCACCACTTTGTGAGAAAGATTTTTTCTATTCTTAACCGAATTCTTGTTTTAATGCATGAGATAGTTTACTAAATGTTATTTAACCCTTTCAGGAGATGTGTTGCTGTTTGGCAACTCTTAATCCAAAAATGCTTCAAAATTCCAAAAATTTAGATCTCCTTCTTTACTTTTAAATGTTCACTAAATTTTAGCTACCACTATTCTACCACTATTGCAATGAAGAAAAAAAGTATGCCCTTATAGTAAAAATCCAATTTAGGAGGCAGAGATGCCAACTTGCTACGGACAGCAAACATATATTAAAGTGGTAGTTTATCAATTGCGATTCTCAGTTTAGTAAATTCACTTTAGTAGATTTTATTCCACCACTTTTTCTAAATAATTCCTAGGCATATTTGATTCCCCACTTTATAGTACGTATGTCATGACATCATAACGCAAAAGATAATTCAGTTTAAGAGAAAAGTGTGCGGGACCTACAGACTCCTCCCACTTTTTCTTACAATTCTCACAGAAACAGATGTTAATCGACAAATTTTTTCTATCACCAATATACAAAGTATCCCGGTCAGTATTGAAAGGTTCCGAGGCGGGCAAAATCCAATCCAGTGTTACAACTGCCAAGAATTTGGCAACAGTCAAAGATCATGTAATTCACCATCAAGATGTGTAAAGTGCGCCGCCAAACACCGATCATACGAGTGCCAAAAAGATAAAAATACACAACCTAAGTGCAGCAACTGCGGAGACTCTCATACAGCCAACTACACGGGGTGCAGAGCCCGTCCCCGCAGGAGGGGAACACGTGCCATACCACCAACAATAACAGGACTTGCTCAAAGGCTGGTTACAATAATTAAAGAATTGCAAGAACTTTTAAAGAATCAAGAAGTGCTTCAACTGTTTCAAAGGATTATGGGGGAAGCCACTCTTGCACAGTAACATCTTTTTTTTAAACTTTTATTTGAACTCTTATTATTATTCAGAACTCTAATTTCCCATACAGATTATAAATAAATACTGCATACTGTCCTTTCAAATTAAAGTTGAGCATACTAGATGGCGCCACTAAGGCTTGTCGAAAATTTATGTTAAATCTTCACGTTCTTGAATCACGACTTTTGTATATACATAATCATCATTTATTAATGCTCATATTCAATTTTCTGTACATATTTATGGCAATTAATGTAAATATCTTTGTTCAAGTTGTAATTTTTTCAAATCAACGTTATATTTTCTGTACATATTTTCATGGCAATCACTGTAAATATCTCTGTTCAAGTTTGTATTTTCTCTAATCATGGTAATATTTTTGTAAAGCTACCACAACGACTGCTTATATTCAAAATGTTTTTACCTCATTGTTGTAATTTCATGATGAATGGGATAGGGGCCGCTGCGCGGCCCAGGTGCCCAATTGTTTTTAAATAAAGTAAAGTAAAGTACGTATGTCATACTTTTGAAAGACGAGAAAATTATCTCATTACTCATCTCCTTGCCCTCAACCCTAAAGACGTAGATGAGGAGCCTCACCATCAAGCCTGCTACATCTTTCATGATGCCTTTCATTATTTTATTGCATTTCAGGTTCTTTTCCGAACCACCAATACAAGTTTCCTATGTATGTCCCTTTGGGATATTTCATGATGAATGGAATAAGGGCCATTCTGCCTCAGATGCCCAGTTCTAAAACAACGAACGAAGTACGTATGTCATGCTATACCTCTTAAAAAGCAAGCGAAAATAGTAAAATATTTGCAGAACTTACTTTGTAGTTACTTCCGTTTTTGTATTTCTTTTGGCGGGTCTGGAGCAGTTGGAATCTCTGATGAGGTTGCAGTTGCTGAAAGGCAGCCTTGCTAAAATTTTCAACTGGGATTCGCTGTATTAATAATTTAAATCTTATACCAGGAAGGATATATCTTTCGTTTACATACCGCTTTGGCAGGGATAAAATGGGTGATTGAGAATGTAGAGAGTGATAAAAACTCAATTCATTTTTATTTATTTAATTAAATTGCCAACGTTAACTTCGTTGCAAATTATCCGTATTGGTTTATTGGATTTGTATACATTTGCAGGCTTGTGTGCTCAATTTTGGCTTGTAAACCTTTATCAAGTAGAAAAACCGATAGAACAATTAAGAGGAGGACATCGCAAAGAATACATACAGCATACCTGCCAACTTTTAATCCTTGCGAGGAGGATTTCTCCCAGTGGTAGTAAAATGGAATTTTAATTGCAATTTTAGGCAGAAACATACGCTGCATTTTGAAGAAACTTACGCGGACAGACACAAGAGTATTGCATATTAATATATATGCTTAATTTTTTTAAATATAGTGGTGATCAAATAGATTATAAATTACGTTTATAAATGCTAGGAATATATTGAAAGCATACATTTTGCTACCACTTTAAATACAGAAATAAAATTTTACACCAAATGCGTAAAAGTTGGCAGGTATGATACAGGGTTACGACGGGATTTGAACCCGCCACCTCCATGATTCACACTGCGCTTACCTGGTGATACCGTTCGTCCAAGGAGACTCCCAAATTATCCGTACTCTTTACCCTTTCGGGTCGACTGTCACAAATACGTGCCAGCATAAAGCCGTATCAACCAGGGTAAAAAGATAAAACTG
Source organism: Parasteatoda tepidariorum (assembly GCF_982258835.1). Lineage (NCBI taxonomy): Eukaryota > Metazoa > Arthropoda > Arachnida > Araneae > Theridiidae > Parasteatoda > Parasteatoda tepidariorum. Next base: position 37,865,416 of record NC_141766.1, read on the forward strand.
GTAATCAAAGTAATTCTTTAGCAGTTTATTTGTGGGCGGAGTAATAATTGTTTGATTTATTTAATTCACCATTACTTTGTTCAAAATAAAACTATTTAGCTTTACCTAAAATTAACATAGATTACATCTATGATTAAACCACCAATAATGAAAGTAAGAGCAAAGTAAGTCTGTCAAATTAGCAACGACTACATTTAAGTTACCGTTTTTTATTTAATTACATCCTGATTCTGATTTTGTGCGAATGCTTTTCTGAATCATCCGTCCCCAAGGGGTTAAAGCTAAAACATTCTTTTCGTTCACTTTCATTTATATACTGGAAGAAATATGATAGAAAAAGTTACTGATTTTAATCAATTTTCATGCATTGGTGCTTTTTATTAGTCACTGTTTTTTACACGTTTAGTTACTTGTGCCGTCCCTGCTTTTGCTACGCAAGACACTATTTGCTTCATTTTTAGATTTATTTATATATATAAAATTTATTTATATATATAATTTTATATTTATACACAGTCCAGTCACATTAATGTGACCATCACCTACTTTGGACGTCAACGTGAAATAACCAATCACAGAGTGCATGTGGCAGCACATTACAGTGTAGTGTATATATTGGATGTCCTAGGGCATCGAAAAGCATTTCAGTCGTTGGCGCAATGCAGAAACGTAGCGATTTATCCGACGTCCAAAAGGGCATGATTATTGGCTTTTGGACCAAGGGTGGAAGCATTTCGGAAACGACTGATTTTGTGAACTGTTCGCGTGCCGCCGTGGTAAAAGTATACCGTGCATGGCAAAATGGCACTATACAAAACAAGCGACGTGGCACATGTGGTGCACCACGGGCCAAAGATGGCAGAATCGAACGAAGGCTACGGAGATGCGTTCAGACGAATAGACGGGCTCCTGTTGAGCAACTGACAGCCCAAATGAACCAAGGGGCTACCAAGAGTGTATCCTCAACAACTGTTTAGCAAACGTTGCTGCGCATGGGCCTCCGCAGCAGACGCCTGGTTAATGCACCCATGCTGACTGCTGTTTTTTGGTGACGAAGGCTGGAATTTGCACGCCAGTACCGCAACTGGACGTCCACAGAGTGATAACAGGTGGCTTTTTCCAATTAATCACATTTTAGCTCCATGGGACTGATGGACGTTGGCGTATACGGCGTGAAACGTCTGAAAGCAAACACCCTGCAACAATTGCGGGAAGGCTGCAGGCTGGAAGAGGGAGCGTTATGGTTTGGGGAATGTTTTCCTGGCATTCACTGGGTGCACTCATCATTGTGGAAGGCACTATGGATCAGTACAAGTACATATCTGTCCTTGCTGACCACGTCCACCCCTTCATGCAAATGATTTTTCTTCAGAATGATGGCATCTACCACCAGGACAATGCGAGGTGTCATACAGCTCGCAGTGCATGTGCGTGGTTCGAAGAACACCAGGATGAATTTACCGTACTCCCCTGGCCAGCAAACTCACCGGATTTAAACCCAATCGAGATTCTGTGGAACCACCTCGATCGGGTTGTTCGCGCCATGGATCCTCAACCGCGTAATCTAGCGCAGCTGGCCACGGCACTGGAGTCGGCATGGCTCAACATCCCAGTGAACACCTTCAGAAACCTAATTAACTCTCTTCCTGCACGTCTCGTAGCGGTTCGCTCTGCCTAAGGTGGTTATTCTGGATTTTGACAGGTGGTCACATTAATGTGACTGGACTGTGTATATATTACTTATAGCAATGGACATAGTTAAGTTCTTTTTTGCAAATAAAATAATTATAATTGTTTTCCCTTTCACTTATTCGTTTTGTAGGAATTGAATCACAATAATCAATTTAAAAAGACTCTAAGCAAAAATATTTTGCCTCATTTCATCATAACCAGTAGTCACGGCATTCATTTAAAAGTAAAATAGTGGTAAGAGAATTATGATATTTTTCACATATTTCTAGTTGACAGTTTATCGTTTTAAACAACCACGACATATATTAACCATTTTCAAGGCCGTGGTAAGTATATTACCACCACTTTTAATTTAGGTTTCCATTTTTCAATAACATCAGCTTTCTTGAAGTGAGTTTGAATAAAATTGGTAACCATTTGTCACTTTTAAGGAACGCATAAAAGTTATATATAACATAAATGATAAATCAGCCTGTCTAATTCAGGGGCTCTAAAGCCGTGTGGAGGGTTTCTGATGTAGGAGGTGATGATAAGGGCCTCTGAGCGGCCCAGGTGCCCAATTTTTGAAAGAAAAGTAAAGGTTTATACAAGGTTCTTTAGCACTTATGTAATATATATATACATAACTGCCAATATTCACTCCTTTCGAGAATGGATTTTCCAAGTGGTAGTAAAACAACTACCGAAAAACTACCTTCCTCCAAATTATATTTATATTTTAATTGGGTTGAGATTCGCTATCGCAACGACTAATATGCTTTTATATATTTGTTGTAATTATTTATATGTAGTGTTGGTCAAACTGATTTAAAATTATTATCATAATTCAAAAATTTTAGTGAAATAACGTGAATTTCGCTAGCACTTCACTTTATTTAAAATATGAAAATAAAATCTTCCGGTAAAACCGGAAGAGTTGGCAGCTATGTATGTATGTATGTATGTATGTATGTAATATATATATATATATATATATATATATATATATATATATATATATATATATATATAATTATATATATATATATATATATATATATATATATATATATATATATATATATATATATATATATATATATATATATATATATATATATATATATATATATATATATATATATATATATATATATAATTATATATATATATATATATATATATATATATATATATATATATATATATATATATATATTCAAAGAAGATAATATATATTCAAAGATGCCAATTTGCTCCGGATAGCAAATAAATATTTTGAAGTGGTAGTTTATCAATTGCGATTCTTGATTAAATAAATTCAATTTAGTATATTTTTATCCACCACTATTTTTAAATAATTCGTAGGCTTACATAATTCACCACTTTTTAGTACTAATGTCATGCTATACCTCTTAAAAATAAAGCAAAAATAGTCAAATACGCAAAATTTACTTTGTAGTTATTACCGTTTTTGTAATTATTTTGCCTTGTCCGGAGCAGTTGGCATCTCTGTAAGTATGTAATGCTATACCTCTGAAAAAGCAGGCAATAATAGTCAACTATTTGAAAAATGTAGTTTGTGGTTATATACCGTTTTTTTTAGTAATATTGGCGTGACCGGAGCAGTTGGCATCTCTGTATATTGTTTCTACCTCTCTCTCTCTCTATTTATATATATATATTTATACATAAAGGGCATATAGCGAAAATCAAGTAAAATAAATACCTCTGAACAAAACAAGTATAGGGTCTCGTTGTAGCTACGTGGATAATAGCAAAAGCTCTAAGCCATGCTGCTATTGGTTGGCTGAATCCTTCGTAATAATTACTCAAAGATAAGAAAATACAAAACCGAAAGTTTTGTTTAATCCGTAATCATTGCATAACCAAATCCAATAAGTTTGAGGATGAGAAATCCGATGAATTAAATCAACGCATAACAAAACCTCTTTACCAGAGATGTGATACAAATCATAGCTTTTCACATGAACTTATGAACGTGTTTTCCATAAAATGAAAAATAAACAAAAACCAAATAAAGGAAAAATAATGAATCATACCTTATATCACAAACATAGCTACCACTAGAAGAAATTTTCTCACAACGCATTTAGAAGTAAGATGTTAAGTTATTTTTCCCGCCAGAACACGTAATAGTCTTAAAATTTCATACTAAATTCCTTTTTGTTCAAGGTCTTCTTTATTAATTTTAATTGTTTATCACTGTATAATATGCTTTGCCAAAAAGCATAGTAGTTCGCTGCCCAGTGAAAGTAATAATTAGTTAGAGCCCCTAGCGAGGCAGATGCTAAGATAACCATCACATATGAGTATGAGTGAAAGTAGTAACTACTGTGTGGAAACAAATATGCGCTAAACTTTTTAGTATATGTGTTTATCATATATTGATCAATTTTGTGACTAATTATATATAGGGTAAGGTAACCCGTGAAGGAACACTTAAGCTTCACTTGCCTTTTAAAAAATCATATTAATTTCAAAATTCGTAAATTTAGTTAAATGACAGTGTCAACATATTTGTTACTAATTGCAAATTATGTAAAAAAAGTTTAGAGAACTTACACAATATTGTTTTAAAGTTTTGGAGGTTCAAATAACAAGTTGTAAGAAGACGAAGTGAAGGAACAGCTCTTACCAATGAATGAACATCCAGTAAAGAAGCACTTAATTTTGGTTAATTTTTAATGCTCTTTATGAATTTATAAGCCATACAAATATTTAAAAAGAAGCCTGTTCTTGAAATTATAGCATATAAATACTTGGAAAATTGTAACTTTTTTTGTAATCATGAATTGAAAATTAAAGTTTCAACGTATTAAGGAATACTGTTCATTCACTGGGAAATCTATGCCCAGTAAAGAAACATGCCTGTTCCCTCACTAGTTAGAAGTTGTTTTTCGTATTTTTAACATACTTTTGATGCGGAACATCACGAAAGGTACAAGAAAATTAAAGTTTATCTTTTATTTTCATTCAAAACCCAGTAAAGGAACACTTGTTCCTTCACTGGTTTTTCATCGTTAGGTGATCCAGTGAATAAACACCCCCTTATCTCAGTACTTTATTATGCTATGATGCTTAAAAAAAATAAATCGTAACTTCAATAGCTATATTTTGAATTCTCTTTTTCACAGTGAGAAAAATAAAGCTATTACATGCAATTAATTCCACTTCAAACATATAAATACAAACACTCATCTTATAATTTTTTTCAAAGAAAAAATGTGTTACAGTGATAATAAAAAATTCAAAAATTTTTCCGGAGAAATCTATTTGACCAGGTAATTCAAAACATTGCTAGACGACTTCCTATTGTTTGGCAGTAAGCTATTGTTACCAATCAATCTAAAGAAAAAATTTCAAAATCTTATTTTTAATAAATTTATATGAAATGTTCCTTCACTGGGTAGTGTTCCTTCACTGGGTAGTGTTCCTTCACTGGTTGGTTACCCTAGATATCTTTTTAAAAGAAAAGAGCTGAATTTATCGTTCTTCGCCATATAAGGTTTCGGAATTTTTGGTTATTTTGCATGACCTGATGAGTAACTTGTGATTAATGTCCAGGAGGGGAGGAGCATTATCCACTCCGCACCACACTGCAACAGATTCCGGTTCATAGGGTGCACCACATTTGCATATTCGAGGACAACATACAGAGAGAAATATCCATGAATTGAACGGGATTTGAATCCACAGCCAATGGCTGCGCAGCCAGGCACGAGCACCGCCTGGCGACCCGACCGGCTTGGTATAAATGAAGAGTAACGGTTTTACGATAGAAAAATAATATTTATTTAATATTGCATTACAACTGATCAACTAAATTCCTAAAATTAGTTTGAAATTAAAGGTATAGTTCGTTCACCAGGAGTTGGCACTTGGCTTCACCTCCTCGGACGCAGAGTTCATTTCAACGCGGGGGAGTGAGAGGAAAAACATTTCCCCGCTTGAAATCGAGATAACTTCGAATGCGCGTAAAGCCTTCACACGGTTTTTTTATAGGTAGTCCGATCCACTATGAAGACAAACTATGAAGACTATGAAGTACTATTCGACTCCACTATGAAGACAAACCAGTTTACGAAAGAGCCCTTTAGTAGAAAATTTAGTGAAAATAAGAAAGTTGTAGCAATAATATGTCTAAAAATTTGTTTAATTTTTGAATATGATTAGTTTGTCTTAGTTACTTGTCTACAACAACAGATTCAATTCCCAAATATATATGACAAATTCCTCTCTGTCACTTTTAAAATTGAATTTGGTTTCATGCTCTCAAACTGTTCACTTTTTAAATAGTCTGCGCAGACTACTTATAAGAAACCGTGTAGAGGCTTTCTAATGTAGAAGGTGATGGCCAAACACAAACAGTGATTTTTTTTTTCAGTCACTTACTTCGTTTTAACATCAGCTATTATACCTTTCGTCATTCTAGCTAATTTATATTTAAAAACTTCTTCTCAGCAAAATATCTCAAGAAGAACAAACTGTTGAATAAAAAGAGAGAAATATCATCAAGTTTATGAAATAAAGTGCACATGTTCAAAATATGCGCATGGAGATAGCGAAATAAATATTTTTGTCATACGATCGCCAAATAGCAGCCTTGTTCACATCCTTCTCCCCAAAATAGCGAAATAGTATCATCCGATACCACGTGATGAAGGCGGAGCCTAGTGGCAACTCCTGGTGAACGAACTATAATGATATTTCCGATATTTCTATAAAACAGTTATTATTTATATTTTTTCAGATTGTGACCACTCTGAAATGTATGAAGCTAAGTTGCTGGTATAGTTCGTTCACCAGGAGTTGGCACTTGGCTCCGCCTTCATCACGTGGTAGCGGATGATACTATTTCGCTATTTTGGGGAGATGGATGTGAACAAGGCTGCTATTTGGCGATCGAATGACAAAAATATTTATTTCGCAATCTTCATGTGCGTATTTTGAACATGTGCATTTTATCATAAACTTGTTGATATTTCTCTCTTTTTATTGAATAGTTTGTTCTTTTTGAGATATTTTGCTGAGAAAAAGTTTTTAAGTATAAATTTGCTAGAATAACGAAAATGGTATAATAGCTGATGAGAAAGCGAAGTAAGTGACTGAAAAATAATTCTCTGTTTGTGTTTGGCTTGGTCATCACCTTATACATCAGAAAGCCTCCACACGGTTTTTTATAGGTAGTCTGCACAGACAATTTAAAAAGTGAACAGTTTCAGCGCATGAAACCAAATTCTATTTTAAAAGTGACAGAGAGGAATTTGTCATATATATTTGAGAATTGAATCTGTAGTGGTAGACAAGTAAATAGGACAAACTAATCATATTCAAAAATTAAACAAATTTTTAGACATATATTTGGGACCACTTTTTTATTTATACTTGATTTTCTATTAAAGGGCTCTTTCGTAAACTGGTTTGCCTTCATAGTGGTCTGATCGGACTACCTATAAGAAACCGTGTGGAAGCTTTGCGCGCATTAGAGGTTATCTCGATTTCAAGCGGGAATCCTCTTACTCCCCCGCGCTGAAATGAACTCTGCGTCCGAGGAGGTGGAGCCAAGTGCCAACTCCTGGTGAACGAACTATAGTTAAAGCTCAACTTTCGGAACTTTAGTTCAATTTTTAACCGATTTAACTAATTAGACTACGTTTTATAATGCAAGCATTCTGCAAATTGATACTTCTTTCTTTTTATTTTCTCTAACGACATTAATGATTATGTCGTACTAGAACCACCACGGCATGATCCAGCTGCAACCACATACTTACGTACTTTGACCAATATTTATCGATATTCTTTGAGAAAGAAAAAGTGGTTGATTAAAACTTAGAACTTTTTTCTGAGAATGTTTCTTCTGAGTTACCAATTTCTTCCAGCTTGTAAGAACTATTTTGTTTCCAGTTGTAACAGATTTTTTCTTTCAAGATATGATTATTTTACTAAATGTGATTTTACCCTTTCGGGAGATGTTATGCAAGCCTGGCAGCATTTAATACAAAAATACTTTGAGCGACTAGAAATGTTGAATTATTTGCTTTTAAACTCAGAGCAAATTTTTGTTTCCCCTATTCTTTATGCAGCATAGAGATAAATTAAGCCTCCTTAATGGAATTCAATACGTAAGGTCGCAGCTGCCTTAGTAAAATTTGCTGTTTAGTCTACAGCATACCTGCCAACTCTCCCGTATTTAAACGGAGATTTTATTTTCATATTTAAAGTGGTAGTAAATATATACTATTTTTTCTTTTATAAATTTAATTTTTAAATGATTTTGATCACCACTATTCTTACAAAAATTAAGCTTATATATTAATATGCGTTACTATCATGGTTGTCAGCTAATGTTTCTTCAAACACAACGTATTTTTTTGCTTACAATTGAAATTTTAATTCCATTTTACTACCACTGGGAAAAATCGTAATGGAAGGGATCAAAAGTTGGCAGGTATGCTACAGGGTAAGTTAGTTGATTTGCTCACCGCTACATTCAAATAATTAAAAAGTATACAATTTTATGCAAAATATTTTATAGAATGGTAGACAATTAAAAACTAACATTATCCGAAAATTGGTAATTTTGCCACCATGTTAAAAACCTTATCACGGAGAAGCTAAAGCATAGAGATCCCTACTTGCTCCTGACAGCTGATAAATATTTTTGAGTGGAAGTCGTTTTATATATGATTATTCGATAAGTAAACTTGATTTATAGGGTTTTTATACATTGCAGTTCAAAGGCTCGTGTGATACGAAATTTTTTTTGGAGTTAATTACTTTCTAATTTTTTTAAACGCAAGCTCTGACCTTTCTCGTCCCCGCGAGAAGTTTTCCCTAAAATTATGCGTTTCTTACATAATTTTCCTTAACGACATTTATAATTATGTCGTACTAGGAACACCACATTATGCTTTCATAAAAATGGAATGCCTTTATGCTGGATATAAATAGTATCTCAAATATTCTTCTGTACTGGTTAATCCTATGTTCACAATTCATAAAGTAACTAATATCCAGAGATGCCAACTTGTTCCGGACAGCAAATATATATTTTAAAGTGGTAGTTTATCAATCGGGATTCTTGGTTTAATAAATTTAATTTACTTGATTTTTATCCACCACTAGTTCTAAATCATTCGTAGGCTTATATAATTCACCACTTTATAGTTCTTATGTCATGCTATACGAAACACATAAATTATTCCAAACTTCATATGAATGCCACTTTTGTTCCTGTTCTAGTGGGAATAATTTTAAATTGCTGGCATAATTATCGATTACTTTCCAGCGATGCCAACTGGTCCGGACCAACGCCTCTTATAACAGAAAGCCTCCACACAGTTTTTTGATAGGTAGTCCGATCAGACCGCTGTGAAGGATATCCCCCTTCCTAACGAGTCATTTAATACAAAATCTAGTTAAAATAAGAAAGTGGTAGCAAATATATGACTAAAAATTTGTTTTTTTTATGAATATTATAGGTTTGCCTTATTCACTTGTCAACCATTACAGATTCAATTCTCAAATACGTATATATAATAAACTTCTCGCAATTACTTTTATAAAAGGTTTTGGGTTCATGCGCACAACTGGTTCACTTTTTAAACAGTCTGCGTGGACTACTTATAAAAGACCATGTGGAGGCTTTCTGATGTAGGAGGTGATGTCCGGACAAGCCAAAATAATTAAAAAAACGGTAAATAACTACAAAGTAAATTTTGCAAATATTTGACTATTTTTGCTTGCTTTTTAAAAGGTATAGCATGACGTAAGTACTATAAAGTGGTGAATTATATAAGCCTACGAATTATTTAGAAGTAGTGGTGGATAAAAATCTACTAAATTGAATTTATTAAACCAAGAATCGCAATAGATAAACTACCACTTTAAAATATATATTTGCTGTCCGGAGCAAGTTGGCATCTCTGACTTTCTATATTTTTTGGAACATAGCTTCTAGTAGCAGCTAAGTTTATGTTTCGATGCTAGGTTTATGTTTTAGTTAATTATTTTAAAAATTTAAATGAAAGTTATTTAACCGGTTAACGCCCAGCGTCATATATTTAGGACCGTTCCTTTTTTCAAAGACATTCATTGTGGAGGAAAACTTTTTTCAGCATTTTCATTTATCTGGGTGAATTAAAAGATTCTTAGATTCCAGAATGATTTAGTTATTTCTGATTAGATCTAGAATTATAAGGAGGAAATACTTTTTGATCTATCAAAGACTTTTTGAATGCCCTAACAGTAGAAAAACCAATTAATTTCGATAATATATTATACCACTTTTTCTATAAAACCACTTTTTGTATCATTTTAATATATAAATTCGGGACAAAACGGGTTAATGCAACACAACATGTAAATGATTCACAAGCCTATATGATTGCTCCATTGTTCTAGTTCTCTCGTGGTGACTCTTTTAATATGTTGATACAATTAAATATTAGCACAATTATAGCTGTCTATTTTTTTTTGAGAACATGACTTCTAGTGGTAGCTAAGTTATGTTTTGTTTCCATGATTTAAAAATTTCAAAGCTATTTTCTGCAACACAACATGTAAATGATTAAAAAGTTTACATGAGTTCCACTTTGCTCCAGCTTCTCGTGGTGGCACATTTACAGAGATGTCAACTGCTCCGGACAAGCCAAAGTAATTAAAAAAACGGTAAATATTTGCAAATATTTGATTACTTTTGCTTGCTTTTAAAAAGGCATAGCATGAGATAAGTACTATAAAGTGGGCAATTATATAAGCCCACGAATGATTTAGAAATAGTGGTGGATAAATATCTACTTAACTGAATTTATTAATCCAAGAATCACAATTGGTAAACTACCACTTTAAAATATATATTTGCTATCCGGAGCAAGCTGGCATCTCTGCATTTAAAATGCTGGTTACATTAAATGTTCGCACAAATATTGTCAACTTTCTTTGTTTTCTTTTGGAACATGTTTCTTATAGCCAAAAGTTTCTGCCATGGTATAGCGCTCTTTGATCATATGACAAAACCTCAAGTAGTTTTATTTAGATGCACCGTATGATGTCATTGTTTGATTGTAAATCCTTTAATAGGAAGAAAAATTAACAACAATAAATATTTGAAAAGAAACAATATAAAACAACGCAAGTAATTCATAAAAAATATTGCCAAATCGAAGGAACTAGCGCACATGTCAATTTGATTCAAATCCGAGGGTCCAGATCTCGTTCTAATGTTCCGATAGTACTAAAAATTTATTTAATTACTATAGCAAGTAATCCAGAGACATAAAACAGCTATTAATACCGATGGATATTATCGTTTTTAAGACATCTGTAAACTCATAACTGCCTTTACTGCAATTAGTGTAATAAAAAAGACCGTAATGAAAGTTCCGTTTACTTCATTAAAAAAGTTTCGCTCTGTTGCCTTTCGTTTAGATAAAGAGAAGTAACCGGGGAGGATGAATTTTTAAAAACAGGTTCGTAAAATTTAATTATTTTTACTGAGCTATAAGATGGGTGGGTTGTGGATTTTAATTCTTATCATACCCGATATTTTACTTTTAAGAAATTACCATTAAAAAAGTAATTAGATAAAATTCAGAAAAATTGAATCTATAGCCTAGGAGCAAATCATTACGGTCTGCATTTCCATGCGGAGAGTTTTATTGTTGTTTAAAAAGTAAAAACTATTTAGCTTTTATGGACCAAACAATAAAGTATAAACATTGCTGTTTGCATAAAAAGTTATAAAAGTTGAATTTAGATGTTTCTTGCCATTGTACAATTTTGTTAAAAGAATTATTTAATTGTGAATCATAAATAAAACTACTGAAGTAAAAAAATAACTTTCTTTTTGTTTTCTTTTACAACACCGCCATTTTGGAAATTTTTTAACACTCCGATTAAGATTTCTGATTGTTTACTAATATATTTTTTATCGATAATACTACGCTACATTTTTATAATTTAAAAAACTTTTTTTTCGTATTCTGCAAGGGATAACCAATAATCATTAATTAACTAAGAAAAATCTAATTTGTGGTAAATTTTACTTTATATAATACTGCGATACAATACTACTGGAGATTTCATAATTTCAAAAAATAAATATATTCTGATTCTATAAGAGATTACTAATAATCATAAACACGTTGAGCGCCACGCTAATTTTACATGTCCTGCCTGTCAGGCTACAACGGTAAATAACTACTAATTAAATTTGCAAATATTAGACAGATTTTGCGAGTTTTTAAAAGGTTTAGGATGACATATCTTTACTTTACTTTATTTAAAAACAACTGGGCACCTGGGCCACGCAGCGGCCCCTATCCCATTCATCATGAAATTACAACAATGAGTTAAAAACATTTTGAATATAAGCAGTCGTTGTGGTAGCTTTACAATAATATTACCATGATTAGAGAAAATACAAACTTGAACAGAGATATTTACAGTAATTGCCATGAAAAAATGTACAGAAAATGTAACCTTGATTAGAAAAAATTACAACTTGAACAGAGATATTTACATTAATTGCCATAAATATGAACAGAAAATTGAATTTGAGCATTAATAAATGATGATTATATATATACAAAAGTCGTGATTCATGGACGTGAAGATTTTACATAAACTTTGACAAGCCTTAGTGGCGCCATCTGGTATGATCAACTTTAATTTGAAAGGGCAGTATGCAGTATTTATTTTAATAATCTGTATGGAAAATTCAGAATAATAATAAGAGTTCAAATAGAAGTTCAAATCAAGTCAAAAAAGATGTTACTGGGCAAGAGTGGCTTCCCCCATAATCCTCTGAAGCAGTTGAAGCACTTCTTGATTTTTTAAGAGTTCTTGCAATTCTTTAATTATTGTAACCAAGTTTAGAGCAAGTCCTGTTGTTGGTGGTGGTATGGCACGTGTTCCCCTCCTACGGGGACGGGCTCTGCACCCCGTGTAGTTGGCTGCATGAGAGTCTCCGCAGTTGCTGCACTTAGGTGGTGTATTTTTATCTTTTTGGCACTCGTATGATCGGTGTTTGGCGGCGCACTTAACACATCTTGATGGTGAATTACATGATCTTTGACTGTATCCAAATTCTTGGCAGTTGTAACACTGGATTGGATTTTGCCCGCCACTGAACCTTTCGATACTGACCGGGATACTTTGTATATTGGTGATAGAGAAAATTTCATGACATACCTAGTCCTAGTGTTTAGATTTTACTGGGCCGCGAAGCGGCCCCTATCCCATTCATCTGGAATTTTTGGACAGTTTTGGTTGAACAATGAGGTAAGCAGGCAATGGAGTTGCTTTTATGAATGTTTCAAGCTCTTTGCTTGAATAACTAAAAAGGAATCAAAAATAAATTGAGCAGCTTGCTCTAAACTGTGTTTGTTTGATTTTGGAGTTGTTCAGAATTGTATCAGCATGAGTAAACGTTATTTTCAGAAAGGTTGATGAAATTATTTGTTTTGATAGTTATGATATGAGGCGTCGGAGGTGAAATGTGCAGCTATTGGTCTGTAGTTTTTATCTTTGATATAGTTTTCAAATTTAAAGATTTCATTAAAATTTGCTGTTTTACATTCTATGGCTTTATCGAAAAAATCTGCGTTTTCATGACATACCTGAAAAAGTTGTGAATTACATAAGCCTACGAATTGTTTAGAAATAGTGGTGGATAAAAACCTAGTAAATTGTATTTATTAAACCAAGAATCACAGTAATTAAGTAAATTTTGAATAAATTTTCTGCAATTCCATTAAAAAGTGTAAATTTTATAGTTCCATATCATGTTACACGCTGTCAGCCAGCTATTTTTCTCAGCCTATGTGAAAGGTCAGTGTCAGCCACCGGTGGTTGACGCAGCCAAAATGTAATTTCAGTGTCAGTCACCGGTGGTTGACGCTGCCTAAATGTAATTTCAGTGTCAGCCACCGGTGGCAGACGCTGCGCTCAACGTGTTAGTAAAATATGTAAAATATGTTCCCTTACAGATTTATGGTAAATTTTACTCATTAACTTAATCTACCTAACGTCATTTTATTAAAATGATTCCTTTCGTCAAAAAAGAAGAAAAATATCACACACTTGATTCAATATAAGGATTTATTTTTTTTATAAACAATATAATTTCTATAGTTAAATAAATATTCATAATCGGATCTGAAATTGTCGCATAACGCTTTTAAAAACATAAATAGCTAAGTAATTAAAAAAAATATTCGCTAGGCATAAACAACTGAAGATCTAAATGGAGTAACCGAGTCAAAATTTCCAAGTGGCATTAAATAACGTAAGAAGAAAAAAAAAGTGATAGCTTAACTATTTTACTATAGATTTATTGGCAGGCGGGACTCATAGTCATTTGTCTTATTTTAGCTACCACTTTATTATTCACAATAAAAATCATACAAGCCAACTCAAAACTATTGTGAATTAGTTATTTTAAAATTAAAGTAAAAACAATTATGTTACATTAAACATACCCATATTGGTTCATTCGCTTCGATGTTATCTTCTCTAAATCATAAATACCCCTGAAAATATCACGTACATGCTTCATTCATTAAGCTGTTCAAATACAAGGGTTAGACAAAAATATGAAAACATTTCTATACTGAATCTATGTAAACAACAATTTTTTGCTTCGAAAGTGGCAAATGTGTCTTCACAAATTAAAAGAACATATTTGAAGCTTTTAGAAATGGTGTCCTTTTTACGCATGAAAAGTCTGCATTGATCAGAAATAGCGTAAGAAGATTAAAAGTTTCAATTCCCTTTTTTAATACGACTAAAAGCAATCCCATATAAATCCCATATAATAATTTAAAAGCAATCCCATATAAATATCGCAATCCCATCAAATGATTTCAAAATTGCTGGTTTAAAAGGACACCTTTTCAATAAGTTTCAAACATAATATTTAAAATTGTGGCAACAGTTTGACCATGTAAAATTTTGCATTGTTTAACGCTAGGTTTACGGGACGCGTCATTTTGCCGCATTTCGAATTTTACAAGTAAAATGACAAAACACGTTTGCATTTTTATTTTATCTGTTTAATGACCTTTATCCCTTGATCGAGTTAAGTATATACTGAAGTCTATTTTCTTCAAAAGCGTTGAACTATTGAAATTTTCTTTGTGGTATACCTATCTCTACGGATATGCGTGGATTTGACGCCATCGTAATTTAGACAAAATTTTGAGTAAACATGTAAACATCACATTAATAATAATTAAGAATGTACTGACAATACTTTGATCCGTTATCCGATATCGTTATCTCAAATGAAATAAGCGATAAACAACTGTTTGCCGATAAGCAATAATAGAAAGAACAAACGCAGAATGTCAATTGATGTCAGAGCGTTAGATTTTGAAGGTTTCCGTTAACTAGTTCGAGTTTTGAAAAATAAAATACTAGAATATTTCATAAATATATATCTCATATTTTCATTTTTGTTCTTATAGTTTATTATTACATTGCTTTCTAAGTGCTTTCTAAGTTTTTTTAATCAAATCAAAAATTCTATCAAAATATATTTTCAGGCAAAAAATTGTAATAATTATTTATTATTTTCATTTTTTTGTTGATAGTAGGTAAAAAGAATGAATCGTAAGGTGTACAATTCTTTGCAATAATTTTTAAAAGGATAATTTCATAAGATAAAACACAATATTTGAACAAAATCAATCAAATGTTTTCTTAAAAAACGAAATTTAAGTACACGATCTTTTTGCACAATGTACTCTCAGACGAAATATCAGATCATTCTGACCAGTTGTTCTTTTTTATCAGAAACTTTTGAAAGGGAAACTTTAATTTTGATATAACTTAATGCACGAAAAAAAAAACCAGAAACATATTAAATGAATTTAATAAAAAGCATCGCTATCTGCAAAAAATGAGCTGTTCTCATAATACAATATTATAATAAAAAATACATATTTTAATGTTACATACATATGAAAAAATTAGATGAATCATTAATTAAAATTTATTTATTATTTATTATTTTTATAAATTTTTTTTGATAGTAGTAAAAAAAAAATTGAGTCGTAAGGTATATAATTATTTTGCATATTTTTTTTCTTTAAAAAATAATTTTATATGGCAAAACCCAACATTTTAACGATATCAATCAAATTATTTCTTAAAAAACGAAACTTAGGTATACGATAGCTTTGAACTCTGAACTCTCAGATGAAATATCAGATCATTCTAACCAGATGCTCTTTTTATCAGAAACTTTTGAGAGTGAAACATTAATTATACTCAACCTGTACACACGAAAGAAAAAATAGAAAGTTATGAACTTAATAAAAAACATCTCAATCATCAAAAAATATTCTGTTCTCATAATCTAATATTTTAATAAAAAAATACATGTTTTAATATTACATAAATATGAAAAAATTAGAGGAAATTATTCTCCTCAATTTAAAATCACGTCTGTCGAATGCCTCAGGGAAATAAAATGATTTTAGCACATGTGGCTGCCTGCGTGTTATAAATTCCACAGCATTTAATCTTTTATTTTGCCGAAATTAAGGAGACCACCATCTTTTAATTTGAATTTTAAATTGGTTGGAATTGTGGGGTGACGCAAATAGGATTAGCAACGTCATTTTAAATTTGACTAATTACTGTGACAGAATTTAATTAACTGATTAGGTTAGAAAGTTTTAGGGACAATAAAATGATAATGAATAATTCCCATGAGAAATAACTATGATTATTAAATATTATAATTAAATCAAAGTGTGTTCTTAATGAGATTGCCAGAAATATTTTTATCTTTAAGTATCAAAACTACAGATAATAAAACAAGTTTGTTATTAATCTGGAAACTATAGCTTCGAAAAGCATACAATTTCTTTCTTTAATCAGAAGAAATAAACTAGCCAGAAGTACCATAGTTATTAACTCTTATAATATGTATCTCTTTTATTAAATATGGCAAATAAATATGCATGTTATCATTAGCAAAAAGATGTGGTAAATAGAGACAAACAAAAGAAGAACAAGACGTAACAGACATATGTACAACAACAACAAAAGCTTTTGTTTAATTGTATAGGTTTTGGGTTGTCCGGAAGGATCAGGCGTTTCTTGACAGGTGGCTCTTCCAAAGGACGCCACAAAGCCTTTAAGTGGTACCAAAATTATACTGTTAAATACATTTCTTGATTTAAAAAAGTGATCAATAAATTTTCTTGATTTCTTCAGAGGTTTGGAGACTTATTGTACATATAGAAATCTGATTACATGCTTGATAAACATATATGACAGTTTGCTCCAGACTGTGGATAAATATTTCCAAACAGTAGTCTTTATATTGTATGATTATTAGTTTAAAAATTCAAACTATAGAGTTTTTAATCCCCATAATATTGTTATAATTTTCTTTCTGAAGCCACTATAAAGTAACTGTCAGCAGTCCGTCTATCCAATTAACAGTAAAGGTTACGGCAAAGAACATTTTTTAATCTTTACGGTTTTAAAACCGCTTACAATGACTAAGGTAAAAAGAGCCATAAATACTAACATATATGTTATTTTTAACCATTTAACACTAGAAGGTTTCAAGACAGTAAAATGATCTAGGTTTTACGTTTGATTGAAAGCATTGGAATTTGGTTGGGGTTGAGTTGTGTTTTATCAAATGGACCGTGAAATGTGGTTTAATTAGTTTATTTGGTTGTTTTACTAGTCGTAAGAGATGGGAAATATAAGATTTTTTTGTTTTAAGCAGTTTTATGCGTGAGTGAGAGTATCGTGTTTTAATAGTTCAGAATCTTAAATTTTAGAGTGCAGAACACTGGAAACTCTTCATGTGTAAAGGGAAATAGATTAAATATTGTGAAGTAGTCAACGATAGGATTCGAACCCTAGTTCTTTCGGTCATGAGACTGACAGATTAGCCAAACTCTGCTATAAAATGTACCCAGCTGTAAGTAACTAAGTTGCTTCATTAGAAGGGTGTAGTTGGTGTGATAAAATCCTCAATGTTCAACCGTGTGAGAGCAGTTAATAACCGGTTTTTCTCACAGTTAACAGTTTCAATACCATCTTATTTATGATTAGTTGACTGTTTCGTTTGAATATTTACCATAATAAACAACAATTATATAAATTGTTATTAAACCATTTCCGCCGAGAAATTTTTAACAGTATATCGCTAAATAACTGAAAGGCTTATGTGATGCAGTACTTTGTTACAGCTAAGCTGTATTAAGAATATTAAAAAATTATCAAAATTAACCGCAAATCCCAGAATTATACTTAATAGATCTCAATAGTTTTTTAAAACAATTTTTTGAATCCTGAGCAGTTGGCATCTCTGGATGAATATTCTTAATTAAATCTACAAATGTACTGCCCCATTGTACAAGGATGCTTTTACATATAAAGCTTCCTACACTAAAGTTAAAATTAATTCCTACACTTGTTCATTGGATAGATCTTTTATGATAGATGTTTATATAAAAAAAAATTATGTACTTTAACCCTTTGACGATCAGGGAAATGAGCAGTTTTCGTTTCATTAATTCGCGCAGTATTACGAGCAAACAGTAGTCGAAAGTGGCAGCGGTTTTCCACCGCCGTTCTTCCGAAAATGTCAACCTTCTCAGGCGATGCCAACTGCTCCGCTTTCTGGAATTGTTATAATAAAGTGGTAGCAAATTATGTAGTAAATTTCGTTGGAGAAGGACAGTTATACGCTTACTTTTTAATAGAGTAACCAGTAGATTGTTGCTTTAACGGTGCATTTTATATGTTACTTATAGTTTTTGATATTTAGTGGTGAAAAAATTACTTAAAAGGAGAAATGCTAAACTGAAAGTAACTTGTCCTTCGCCATCACTGGGAAATACTATTTTATAAAGCGGAGCAGGTTGGCATCTCTGGATGCGGTAGATAGCTCGCCACACGTGTTTTAAAAATTTCTTAAAGTATTCGTAGTACATATAAATAACAGTTTTTACGTACTTTTCGTTTTTAACATAGTCAATGGAGAATAATAATGGAGAACGAGTTCAGCTCGTCAGCGCGCATTGGGGAAAAATTTCACTACGCGAGTAGTGCTCGTTACTTACCATTACGGTCAAAATCTTGCTCCCGAGCGGAACTCGTTTGCGCGCATCATGAGGCACGATTCGATTGCGAGCTGAACTCGTTCATAACCGTCAAAGGGTTAATTGTTTACCTAGAAGTATATGATAAATATGAATTGCAAGTCCAAGAAGTAAATATTATTAGCACGTTCACGCCGGGGTAACCCACCGGTGGGTCACGCTAGATTGTCTCATCTTGGCAGTGCACCGGAGTAAAAACTGGTAACAATAAATTTCATTTTTTAGTTTTTTTTCTGGGAATAAAAAAAATCAATAACTACCAATGGTTTTTAACGGACACAATTTTGATGATAATAAACCGTGATAAATTTCCTTTCAGTGAACTGTTATTGTTGAGAATAGATTAACTCCTCCCGAATATTATCTAATATTGAAATAGTTCTTCTACCAGTATTTTCTCTTTTTCCGTACCAGTATTTTCTCTTTTTCCGTACCGGTATTCTCACTTTTCCCGGGGTGAACGTGTTAAATACGTTATGAGACAATAAATAAATAAAAGTGAATTGAGTTTCTACTACTTTTTCCATAGTTAGTCACCAGTAGCATCCCTTCATATATACTATTGAAATGTTGGATTAAATGAAATGCGTAATGCCTATTACAAAGCTCTTCTTATCAAAAATCTTAAAAAGTAAAATAAGTTTATCTGAGCCTTTATTTGGATCCAGACTCACGATTTTGTGCTTATTAAATAAAATAATAGCTAAAGTTTGAGAAATAATCAAATTAATACTCAAATAAATTGACATTAAAAATATGAAGGAAAGTGTTTACAATTGCTTACGTATTTATTTCGTGTAGGTGTCAAGTAAATTTTTTTGTATGACGCACTTGGACTCTTCTTACAGTTCGATAAACCGTCAAGTCTTTAATCCTTTTATATAAATATCACTGCTCTTGAAAGGGTATTAACTGAGATTAGAAAAGCTGGTATTGATTCTTAGCTGGCAAAACTATAAACAAAACAAAAAATAGATATATACGAAGCAAACTAAAGCAAATATCTTTAGTTCATATTTATTTTATAGTTATATAGTTAAAACTTTCCAAAATATATTTTAGTTTGAACAAGACATAGTTAAAAATCAGGAAACTGTCCAATATATCTTTAAGGGTTAAAGTTTCAAGAAACACTTAGTTCTTGATTAAAGAAAACTATTGTTATTTTATTTTAAACAAGTAGAGAGGCATAAAGTTATAGAAGAAGTAAAATATAAAATTCAATAATTCTTTTTCGATATCTGGTGTTTAAAAGTTTCATTTATGTTCGATTTAAATTTAATTAATTTCTGTCAATGATATTATATTTCGCTACACAAAACCTAAAATTAAAAATTTTGTTTTTAAATTTGACTCAAATATAGGATTTATTCCATTTTTCACCACGAAAAATATGGTGAATTTAAATTGTGACGTTTTGTTTAAATGTGAATCTAAAGTAACGTGATCCACGTTTATAATTTTTTTCATTTTTTTATAAATATGCCTGTAAAATTATGATATATTAGTTTATTTATCAATCTATTGAAATCTATAATTCTGATCTGTAATTAGTAAAATCTAGTAAATTGAATTTATTAAACCTAGAATCACAATTGATAAACTACCGCTTATAAATATATGAAAATATATATTTATGAAATATATATTTGGAAATATATATTTACTGTTCGGAGCAAGTTGACATCTCCGAATTTTAGTGCTCTAGTTTGACAAAAAATGATCGAAATTTTGATCAAGGATAAATTCGATTTGATGATAGCATTGCAACGAATCGTATTATTTGTGATCAGGAAACTATTGAAGCTTGTATTGTCATCTATCTAGCATAGATCTTCAGTTGAAGTTTAACACGTTCACGCCGGGGTGACCCACCGGTGGGTCACGCTAGATTGTCTCATCTTGGCAGCGCACCGGAGTAAAAACTGGTAACAATAAATTTCATTTTTCAGTTTTTGTCCGGGAATAATAAAAATCCGTAACTACCAATTGTTTTTAGCGGATGCAATTTTTATATTGAATTACTTCTTCGCCGTGATAAATTTCCTTGCAGTGAATTGTTATTGTTGAGAATAGATTAACTCCTCCCGAATATTATCTAATATTGAAATAGTTCTTCTACCAGTATTTTCCCTTTCCCCACGCCAGTATTTTCACTTTTCCCGGCGTGAACGTGTTAAATCAACGCCTCCTATAACTGAAAGCCTCCACACGGTTTTTTGTAGGTAGTCCGATCAGACCACTATGAAGGTAAACCAAGTAGTGAAAGAACCATTTAATATGATAACTATTAGAAAGTGGTAACAAATATATGTCTAAAAATTTGTTTAATATATGAATCTATTTGGTTTGTTTTATTTGCTTGTCAACCACTACAGATTCAATTCTCATATATATATGATAAATTTCTCTCAAGTACTTTTAAAATATAATTTGGGTTCATGTGCACAAGTGGTTCGCTTTTTAAATGATCTGAGGAGACTACTTATAAGAAACCGTGTGGAGGCTTTCTGATGTAGGAGGTGATGTTTAAATACTCTAACCAGTGGGAAAAAAGTTGAAATTTTTATTGCTAAAGTTTCCGCTCAAGAGCGAAAATAAAACACAAAAATTGTTTTAGTAAACGTGGTGAGCAGTAAAAAAATTAAGCAGGGTGGGGAAGTTGTCCTTGTATATGACAGTTTCTAGATAACAGATTAAATTTTTGTGCCGAGTTTATAATTCTACAAAGGAAAACATAAATATGTATTTGCAAAGCATAAGTCATCTTTTTCTGCTGAGTAAATTTTGTTAAAATTTTATGTACTTCTTATCATTCGTATGTTTGCAGTTTCTATAATTATTTAATTATTTATTTCAAAGAGATTCTCGAAAAAGTACAAATAAAAAAATGATAAGCTTAGACAGAAACTGGAACTGGCTTAAGCGTTCGGAAATCCTTTTAATCCGTTCGAATACTTATCTTTTCAGTTGAAAGAGTATTAACTGAGATTTGAACAGCTGATATTGATTTGTAACTTTCCAAAATAGATATGAAAACACGTAAAAAATTCCTCTAATTAACTTATTTTTTACTCTATAACACTTAAATTTTTAAAAAATTAACTGGAGAAAATCGCAATTTCTAAGATTATTCAAACAAAAGAAAAACGTTCTTTCATTCTCGTTTTACTGAAAAATGTTATCTGTAGCAATTAAACTTAATTTAAATACATAACTGCATTTTTCTTTTAACTGATTTGATTTCCTTGAATTGTTAGACGAAACTCATTATTGTATTTGAAAAACTAGAATCAGAGTTTTCTTTTCTTAGCTTTATTTACTTAATTAATTAATACCACCAATAATGCGCATGTTTAAAATTTTTTTAATGTGGGAAATTAACCCTTTAACGGGCCCTTTATTTCCAGTAAAGGTAAATTAAAGTATTTTTGGAATTGAAATTGTATTAAGAACAGTAATAGATATTAAAAAAAAAACTCATTTAGTTTATAAAAATGCTGTTTTTTTGATGGTAGATATATTTAACATGACCTATTAGGAACTTACTGACTTTTATTTTTCTTTATTTATAAAATAAATTCCTTAAATGCTGTAAACTTCAAAAGGAATTATGTATTTTATAACTTTTATACGTTTTTTAAAAGTGACAAATGGTTACCAATTTTATTCAAACTCACTTCAAGAAAGCTGAAGTTATTGAAAAATGGAAACCTTAATTAAAAGTGGTAAAACGTGGTGGTAAGTATACTTACCACGGCCTTCAAAAGGGTTAATTGCAACCAAAATTAATTTCTCAGCAATAATCCTCTCAATTTGTTTAAACCACATAATTTATATCAATGACTGAAAATATAGTTTAAATCATAATGCATTTTAGTTTTTTAGGTACGCAGTGATAGTGTGATATAGTCATTTTTAACGTTTGCTTCGATTTTGATTTTGATAGTGAGTTATTATAAGTTCGCTTAGACTTAGGGACAAGATTTTTCTCTTAAAATAATGTTTACAGCAATAGATGCAGATTATAACCTCTAATATAAATGATTTTTTATCATCACACAGAAAGAAAAGTTATAAAATAAGAGAAATAATTAAATCCAATACATTATTTTAACAATTATTCTGACGGTATCTTTGCACAAGTTGCTTACAAAAAAATTTCGAGTTAGCATATATTTTTAATTTTTTTTCAGCCTTTAGCTTTTTATGCACAAAATTTAAAGAAAGCTACCCTAATCTTTCAAAAGATGCGAATAAAAAAATATGATGTATTGATAACTTAACACTTTCATGTCCGGTGACACCAACGTGTTGTCACGTGATAACCAAACGTTAGTTGCCGGTGACAACACGTTGGTGCTATACGCAAGCCATACACTAACAGCCGGTGACAACACGTTGATGTCATGTTCAAGCCAAACGTTAGTGGCCGGTGACAACACATAGATGTCGCGCTTTGCAACCTGATATTCATGTGACATTTTGTCAAGGGACAATAGAGTACAGGGATGCCAGCTGCTTTCTGGAATAGTTTTAATAAAGTGTTAGCAAATTATGTAGTAAAATTCGTTAAAGAAAGATAGTTATGCCTACTTTTTAATATAGTAACCAGTAGTTTGATGCTTCACCGTTGCATTTTATATCATACTTATAATTTTTGATATTTAGCGGTGAAAAAATTACTTACAATGAAAAATACTAAACTAAAGGTAACTTAAATTTCGCTACCACTAGAAAATACTATTTTACAAAGCGGAGCAAGTTACACGGAACCGGTTACATGGTAAACTTATCACTAAATATATGCGGATCGCATAGTGTTAATTGGATATAGAGAAGCGATTATTTCCGTTTTATTTCAATATTGTAATAGAAATAAAACAACTATCGGGCGAAATTTGCACGCCACTGTAAGTATTAATCGTAAATTTAGTAGAAATAAACTCATTGATGAAAACGTCACTACGAGATAAAACCAGAGATGCTACAGGGTTCCCACGTCCCCGAAAAAATAAATGAGTGTTAGCTTAGATTTTTCAAGACTACTGAGAAATGATTAAATTACTGAGAAATTCTTAGTGTCATATGAAACGCAAATTTTATCCTGTTTATCTTGTGGTGACACTATTAAAAAGTGGGCGTTATAATCCTTATTCTATAAGATGTACTATTCAATGCACAATGAATTTATTAAAACCTTTGCAGAAAGCGAAGCATCGCTGCAAAAAATTCTAAGATAACTACTGATTAAAAAGCAACAAAAGTATAAATTTTAAAAAAGAAAAGAAGGGTAATAAAATTACGCGTAAGACGAAATCATCACAGAAAAATTTAAAATTTTGAAAATGACTTTCAAAATAATTTTAAAAAAATTTAATTTTAATATTAGAAAAGTTTAAAAAAATTATTTAAATCTGTACTTATATATATATATTATATATATATGTACTAAATTATATATATATGTATATATATATATACATATATATATATGTATATATATATATACATATATATATATATATATATATATATATATATATATATATATATATATATATATATATATATATATATATATATATATATATATATATATATATATATATATATATATATATATATATATATATATATATATATATATATTTATATATATATATATATATATAATTTAGCAATATATTTGGAAATACACGTATTTTAAAAGCAAAATACTAAGCAAATAAATAATAAGTACAATAGCCTTGATATTTTTATTCATAATGCAGCGAAATACTATTTACCAGTATTTATTATTGGCAATTTATCAGATGCAACAGTGCTTACAATTGTTACTAATGTTACATATTACCTGTCCCATTATAATGCTTAGAGTTACAGTAGTAGGAATTGCAATATATAAGTATTTACCATGCAAATAATTCTTCGCTTTAGATGGCCAGAGAATGCAATAAATTCCGTTAACCCAAAACAGTTGTATATGCAAGCATATTAATTATTAATGTGTTAGTTATAATTTCAGGAACCTACAATACGTTATGCTATGTATGTAATATTTATAATGATCAACATTGATATTAGGTAAATTATGCCCTTACTGTAAGTACATCAGAATCTACAAAATTATTATATGCATATATATATATATGATCAGCTAGTAAAGGTAGTTAAACATATGAATTATATTTAAATCTATTATAAATAACAGATACATTTAAATAATATTTAATTAATAACCATTTTCCGTATTAATTTTTTCACTCAGAGAAAATTTTTCCAATTATAGAATTATGTCTTATTTTATTTTTAAGGCAGGAACTAATTACGATAAGCTATTCTTAAAGTCACTAGAATAGCTTATGGAATAGTTAGAATGTACGACTCTTCTTACTGGATTAATAAATTTTTCAAGCAAAGTTTAAAATAAATTGTAGTATTTTATAAACCGTTATTTATGTTACCATAAAGAATGCTGGTAATGTGTGTAAACTTTACTGTTCTGAAAGAATGTACGAATGAAATATAAAATGCATAATCGGTTTTTTATCAATGTATGTAGGCTCTGACTTATAAACCGTAACCCTATGACAAAAGGAAAACCAATGAAGGAAAAACCAATAGAAGGGTTAATTCTTAAACTAAGTCTGCCAGTTAAGTTTTGCAAATGTAACCTATTTGTTTTTTTTAAATGATTTAACAATTTATGTATATTTTTTTATAGTTTCTATAGGTTATTTTTCCTACTATGGGTTTTATTGCTTAAATTATTCGTATTATCATTATTATTAAAAATGTCAGAGTTGAAATAAAATTTGCTTTACTTTTTTAAACCAAATATACATATTTTTTTCAAATTAATTTCTACGATATAAAATAAAAGCACATTTTTATCTCTCAGAAATGTCCAATAATCTCTGAACTGTCCAAAAACAAATACGGATCTCTTAAAATCTCGAGAGCAGTAAAAACCGTAAAATAACCTTAATGCCTTAAAACTACTTTAAAGCAAACCTCAAAAATATAGGTAATTTTTGTGTCTTATTTCAATAAAAAAGTGTTAAAATCGCAAAACGTTGTATTAATTTGAGACAAAATTAATACAACATCTATCAATTGGATTGATCACTCCAAATAAACTACTACTGTTGAAAGTGATAAAACAAACAAAAATTGATAAGACAACAGGAAAAAAAAGAAAAGTATTTTCCTGAAAGGAAAACCTTTTTCCACCGCAAAACTATCTACTTTTTTTAAATCCAAGTAAAGAAAAGACTCTCTGAAATTCCCACAAGAGTCTAATAATTTACTTAAATCAGACACTTCGCGTTGAACCGTACACACTGTTTTCCTTTTACTTCAACTGCTCTGTCTTCATTAGCTTTGCTTTAAAAAGAATTTGTTACGTAATTGAATGGATAAGAACTTACAAAAAAACGGTATTTTCATAATCTATTTTAAGCCTTTGGAAAGTTTTCCTGTGTATGAACTATTATAAATATTAATTATTTCATTACATTGTCGAACTAAATTTAAATAATACATGCTTTTTAAGTTTATTTTTTCTGTAAAAAATATTTTTTTCTAATTTTACAGTTTCAGATTCAGTAAAGAACACATTTAAAGTGCTAAGAAATTGAATACAGTTATTAGCAAAATTTAATCAGATTAGTAAATTTAAATATTTTCAAGTAGAAATTTGAAAATTGAAAAATTCAAGGCTAAATAGTGTATCGGAATTTACCTAGCAGTTTTTCTTACAGTAATTGTATTTGTTTGTGTTAATCTTCAACAAAAACAAATTAAAAAAGTAATTAAATAAAAAAAATTCATATTTAATTAATAATTAAAAAACAATGAATTAATAATTAAATAAATTCATTAACAATTAAAAAGTAATTAACTAATAATTAAAATTTGTTAAAAAAATAATAAATATTTTAAATTAAAGATAATAAATAATTTCAATATAAAATAGTTAAAAAATAATGAATATTTTAAATTAAAAAATATTAAATAGTTTCAATTAAAAATAGTTTAAAAATAATAAATATTTTAAATTAAAAAACAAAAAAATAATTTCAATTAAAATAATTAAAAAATAATAAATAATAAAAAATAATTTCAATTAAAAATAATTAAGAATAAATAACAATTTAAATTAAAAAATAATAAATAATAAAAAATAATTTAAATTAAAAATAATTTAAATTAAAAATAATTAAGAATAAATAACAATTTAAATCAAAAAATAGTTAAAACATAATAAGTAATTTCAATTAAAAATAATTAATAACTTCAATTATAAAATAATAAATAATTTCATTAAAAAAATGATAAATAATTTCAATTAAGAAATAATAAATGATTTCAATTAAAAAATAATAAAAATTAATAAATAATTTCAATTTAAAAGAAGTAAATTCAAAGTGCTTATTTATCCATTTATGTTTTTTTTTTATTCTAATAAGAATGGAAAGAAATGTAAGATAAAAATTTAAGTACAGAACACATAGACATATGCTACAAAACTTGAGATTTGAGTGAAACATACTTATCAGTTATAACAAAAGTAAGACAAAATTTATTAAATAGATATAAGTATAATGAAATGTTCCTCTCGAATTTGGAGCATTACATTTGTTTTTATCTAACTTTAAGGAATCTGTTTAAATTATATGCAGGGCTTCCAACTTTCAACGCTTTCTGAAAAAATTTCTTCAAGTTGTTGCCGAGTTCCAATATATCATTCATTGTGTTATAAAATTTAGAGTTATTTTCAACATCACTAGATGAAAATGATTCATAAAACACGTCACTTTGTTCCAACTCTCGGGTGGTGAGACTTTGTAAAGATTGGAAAAATTACCATAAATTTTGAAAGATTTACTTTTAATTGTCCACCACTCTATTAAATATATTTTACAAAAACAGCAACAGTTTGCAGCCTATTTATACGTAATGATTTGACCATCATTTCAACAGATTAAGCAGAAACTTTTTATTAAAGCAGCGACCACAAATTTTAAGGATATTTTCAACTGCATAAATCTCAAAGAGGATGCAAATATTCGACCCACAGCACACTTCTACATTTCTGATCTCACAATCAAACTTAACAACACAAACACTGAGTTATTCACACGCAGATTCAGCTTATCCCTGTGAAAGAGAAACCCCTCGGGGTCTGATCAGAGGTAAGCTAATCCCTGTAACTTAAGTGTAGAGAGCGACCCGGCACGAGTAGTAATTACCAGGACGGCCAGGTCTCTACTTTAACAGAGCCATACTTACTTACACATATACACGCATCCTCACAATCCCTTAACTCGCCCCCCTTTTGTATGTATTCCCAAACTGTAAATACTGTAAATTTTCATTAGAGTTTATTTTCCATTGTACTTCAATATTAATTTTTATCATGTACTTTTTTATTACTTGTAATTTTGTTAATACCTAATAATGGCTAAGAGCCATTTTTTTTCTCTCAAGAATTCCATTTTACACCTCTAACTTTATTTTTGTCATGTATGTTTCTTAGTCTAATTTCAGGAAGAATGGGAAAAGGACCGTAAGGCCTCAGACGCCTAGTTCCACTACAGCGAACGAACGAAATATACGTAATGATGAGAAAATTATTTTTAATTTTAACTTATTAAAACATTAACATCTTGGGGACGGGTGACTCAGAAAAGCATTTGTACAAAATCAGATTCAAGTTGAAGTTAAATAAAAAAAGGTAACTTATATGTAGTCGTTGCTAATTTGACAGACTTACTTTGCTTTTACTTTAATTATTGTTAGTTTAATCATATATATTATCAATGTCAGTTCAAAGTATAACTGAATAGTTTTATTTTGAGCAAAGTAATGGTGAATTAAATAAATGAAACAATTATTACTTCGCCCACAAATAAACTGCTAAATAATTACTTTGATTACCAGTTTTATCTTTTTACCCTGGTTGATACGGTTTCATGCTGGCACGTATTTGTGACAGTCGGCGTGAAAGGGTTAATGGTTTGAGGAGGAGTCCTCAAGTATGCTAATTAATTAATGCAAAATTCAGCTTAAAACTTTGTCAGAGTTTCTTTTCTTGTTATTGGAATTTATATATATATATATATATATATATATATATATATATATATATATATATATATATATATATATATATATATATACGCTCCTCAAAAGTGAAATTGCAACACCAAGAAATAATGCACGTAGCGTCATGCAAATTTCAGGAGCGATAATAGTGAGATGGATATGCAAATGATTAAATTTGCGCATGCATCTGATCACGTGGTACGCATATTCGGGCTATAAAGGCCAGCAACTATCCCTTCTCATAAATGGCATCTGAGGTTTTGCGTAGCATTTGCGACTTTAGATAAAGCGTAGAAAATGCCTCTGAGACGTCGGCGAGCTCAATACCATCAGTTAACGACCGGGGAACGTGACCGTATTATCGAACTCCATGAACTTGGTTTGTCGCTGCGCGCAATAGCAACTCGTGTTGGGCACAACGTGAGTACCATCCAACGTTGTGTCACACGATGGATTCAAGAAGGTCTACGTGCACACCGAAGAGGAAGTTGTGTGCACAGGTGCACGTCAGAGCGCACAGACCGGCGTATTCGCCAGTTGACTATTCGAGACCCTTTCTCCACGGCACGTGCCATCCGAAGCCGGTTGTCTTCAGGAGCTGGTGGATCTGTGTCCACCCAAACCATACGCAGCAGATTGCATGAAGTACAGTTACGTGCACGGGTACCAGCAACAGGGGTACCGTTGACCGCTTTACACAGGGCTAGACGTCTGGCTTGGTGTCATCGTCATCGTACCTGGACCATCCAATGGCATCGGGTATTGTTCACAGATGAATCTCGTTTCTGTCTGTGGTGAAATGACGGCCGTCGACGGGTATGGCGGCGACCTGGAGGACGCTACGAACCAGCCCATTACGCCGAGCGTCACAACGGTCCTGCACCGGGCATCATGGTTTGGGATGGCATAATATTTGATCGCAGAACGCCCCTGGTACACATTCACGGCAGTTTGACAGCGGACCGCTACGTCACACAAGTTGTGTAGCCCGTTGTTCTGCCCTTGTTGCAGGGCGCACCCAACACGGTGTTCCAGCAAGACAATGCCAGGCCGCATGTCGCACGGCGAACTCTTAACAGCCTGACTGGATTTGACATCCTTCCCTGACCGGCAGCCTCTTCAGATCTGAATCCCATAGAACACCTATGTGATCTCATTGGACGTGGCATGAACAGAGGACCAATGGCGCAAACCATCGATGATCTGCGCACAGCAGTGGATGTGGCTTGGCAAAGGTTACCTCAGGCAACCATCAATGGAGTCATTGATAGCATGTCTCGCCGGATTGTGGCCTGTATAGCTGCCCGAGGTGGCCACATTGGATATTGAATATATTGCTTTGTAATGATTTTATTAGTCTGTTCTTTTTAATCATTTGCATGTCCATCTCACTACTATCGCTCCTGAAATTTGCATGACGCTACGTGCATTATTTCTTGGTGCTGCAATTTCACTTTTGAGGAGTGTATATATATATATATATATATATATATATATTACAAAGCAACGTTATGACTAATAAATACATTTTCTTAATTTCGAG
The DNA here is from genome assembly GCF_982258835.1 of Parasteatoda tepidariorum. Taxonomy (NCBI): domain Eukaryota; kingdom Metazoa; phylum Arthropoda; class Arachnida; order Araneae; family Theridiidae; genus Parasteatoda; species Parasteatoda tepidariorum. Next base: position 37,895,908 of record NC_141766.1, read on the forward strand.
TGCTCTTTTTTTATATTATATCCATTTTAAATTTGGACTGAATGCAAAACGTGTGCAGATCTATTTATTTTATTTCTTTAATTTTTCGAGAAAAAAATTTCGACAGAAATCCTTTTCAAAAGACTTTGATCATATCGAAAAGACATAGTCTAACATCAGCATAATGAAGTATCGACTAAATAAGTAATACATTAGTTGGATTATAATTTAATTTCCATTGCTCTTAAGTAATCAGGAATATTAGATTATTAAAAATAGTATAAGAAATATTAGGGTAGTATAATTTAAAGCTATTAGGATGTTTTAAATCAGAAAAATTAAATAAATGTTCAGGTAAAGTGAAAAATCAGTTAATTTAAATAAATATTCATATTAGAACATTTATAAGTAAATATTTAGAACTGAACGCGTTTTGAGTCAATGATTTAAAAAAGGAAAAAAAAATGAAACTTCCATGATGCAATCTGTTTTTCAGAACATTCTCTATTGCCAATCTATAAGTGAGAGAGTAATACTCATAGATCTTGAGAAACAGTTTTTGCATCAAATTACTAAAGAATATTTTTTTCCGACTCCAATTCAAATTAGCAGCTATGCATTTCATTTAAAGTTTCACTAAAATATTCATTCTTAACTTTTATTTAAGTGTGCTTTTAATCGTAGTTATTTAAAATTTAAATTTAAATGTATAAAAGCATGCTTATATTGAACGATATTCAGAGATACCACATTTCTGAACAAACAAAATTCTGAGAAAAGTGAGAATTTTAAAAAGCACCTTCTTCGAAAAAATATTTTTGTAAGGGCGGAGGCTTATATCATTCGAAATAAATTCGAAGCAATGGAGAAAAAGAATGATCCTTCAGAACTGGGTTATAAACGAAGAGTGAATGATAAATGAGTTTCGATTCAAATTCTTGTTTAAAAAGATCCCATCCGAAAACTGGCTTCTATGCATAAGAGCAATTTCATTACTAAGGTCGATAATTTATTTTTGATAAATACGAGCAATTATGTTCTCACAAGTACTCATTTTTAAATGCTACGAACTGACAAAATATTTAATTGTTTAATATATCGTTACCAAATTTCAAATTCCACCGTTAAAAAAATGCAGAAAAATAAAAAAACTTTCTTAAACATAGTTTAATAATTTTGTATACGAAATTGCGTCATAAATTTTCTTCATGCGATTTAAGAATCATTTAGTTAACAGTTGTACAGCAGAACTGTTGACTGTTGCACTTATTGGGTAATGTATTTGATGATCTTAAGATTTTCAAACAAAAATCTTTGATTCTCATTTGAATTTTATTTCGGAAACATATTCAAATGATTTTAAGGATTGTGGTATATAAATAGTTAAAAGGGATCTTAGAGCCCTGATAACTATCATGAGATGCTATGTATTGCAGGCGAAACTTTCGATATAGAGATTCTAGCTTTGATCTGATAAATCAAGATAGTACTTTAATTTTGGTGTTGTTGTTTCTAATGCAACTTGCCACACGGGCAAGCCTGCTTGGTGAAACCGAGCAAATTTAAGGTTGAGTGTGCATTTCTTGTTTTTAAGTAGAGCCATCTATGGCCTAGAATTCGACTTCTGCCACACCATACGTCGCACCCGTTTATAGGGCGGACCCATTCATACATCCATTCATTCATCCACAGATAGTAATTTTGACCTGAATCAGAGAAAGATCAATCTTCTATCCAGAACCCCCAGAGGTATTGATTTGTTATGGGAACATGGAGGACTTTTGCGACTCGACAGATTTAACGTGCATCAGTCACTTTACCACACGGGGAATCATCAACCGGCGGGGTACGGTCCCACGAACTCTCGGACATGGGCCCAAAGCCCTACCGACCAGGCTATCCCGGCCTACTTTAAACTTAAAAGCAATAACTACTTCTTAAAGAGCCTTTTTAGGAAACATTGATAATCGTTTATCACTTTAATACCAGTTTTAACAGTAAGATAAGTGCTATTATACCAATCGTAAGATGGTTGAAGTAGAAAAAAAAAATATATACCATAATGTTGCAAAATCAAAATGTTTTCACACAATGTTTTTAATTCATGATGTATGCGATAGGGGCCACTGCGTGGCCCAGGTACCCAATTTTTTGTTAATAAATGAAATGAAATGATGAAGTAGAAAAATTGAAAAATAATTGCAACAATTTATGCAAGAAAACATAGCTGCCAACTTGTACGGTTTTTGAGGAATAATTTTCTTAGCGGAAGCAACTTACACGTTTTAACGTAATAAATATATCAAGTTGTTAAAGCTGTTCAACATAGTTTAAGCGAAATTAAAACCTTAAAAATTTCAAATGACCTTGTGATACATTTGTCATTACTTTATAATTATTTTCTTCTGGATTACAGCCCTATTTATGTATTATGACAATTAAAATTGTTTCAAATAAAATTTATTAAATTGGAAATTCATAAAAGCACACATTTTATTACAACTTAAAATATAAAAACAAAATCCTCCCGGAATACTAGGAGTGTTAACGGTTTCATATATTTCTAAAAACTTTTCTTAATTTTCATGCAACTAAACACTGAAACATCTTTATTTAAAAACTTCCACGAAGACCTCCTGATTCTAAAACCCATCATTATACTTAAAAAGAGATACTTTAAAGTAGTCAATGATCATAACATTTATTTTATAACATGAATATTATCTGAAGACATAAGTAATTTTATCCCATTTTAACTCAGCTTTTAAAGCTTGCACGACAAAATGTGAACACAAGAGTGCGAAAATCAGCAATGATCATCCATTTTACGTCGAAAATTGACGCTTTCTGAGATGAGTTTGCAGTGAAGTGGCAATTACTTCGAAATTAGCATATCCGCACGTAAGTGTTGTGTGTCAGGTGATTTATTGTAAGGTTTTACGCAAAGTTCATGGTTGGTAAATTGGAGCTGAGCTAACTGGGTTTGGGGAGGACATATTTGTTTAATGATAGATTTGTTGAGATGTAGGTGAGTCTCTAATTCGATTTTCACTCGTAAAGCCATTCAAATCTCTAACCGTGACAACATTCAGAACATGCAATGCTAATGAATAATGTAAAGGGACCTGCATCAGATAAATATATTAGAAGGATGAAGTTTTAAAAAAAAACGAATGTGCAATATATATATATATATATATATATATATATATATATATATATATATATATATATATATATATATATATATATATATATATATATATATATATATATATATATATATATATATATATATATATATATATATATATATATATATATATATATATATATATATATATATATATATCCGGTTTATCTCATAAAGATATAAAAATTTAAAACCGTTACAACATGCTATCTGGTCATGAAATGCTAATGAGTATTAGATAGACCTTTAGCAGGGATGCCACAATCAACTAAAAATGTTAAAAAAAGTATTAAGCTCAATTCATTTCAAGTTATTTATTATCTCTTTAATTATTCAATGTCAACTACTACCATGGCTTACATTTCAAATTTTTCATATTTAATGTGAAAAGTTCTTTTTTTTTAACTTCAAATAGTAAATTGAAAAAATACGCTAGATAAAGTAGCTAAGTTTATTCTTAGTCACCGCTTTTTTTGCATTTTCAGTCACCTGTGGCAACCCTGGCTTTGCTAAGTAAATATTTCAAAATTATGAAGTTATAAGAAAACATTAAACGTGTAAAAATGTATGTAAATTATATATGTAAATGCATTTATATGTATTATACATGCATATTACATGCATAGTTTATATACGTATTGAATTATGAACGTATTTCATTAAATAAGGGTGTAGAATATATATTTTGAGTTTGAATTAAATAAGTCGAAATTAAAATAGCATATAGAGTTATTTATTTTTTAAATTGATAAATAACATTACTTTTTTGTTTCGATAAAAAAAGTAAACATAGTTTATTGTATTCAGTAATTGAATAAATTTAAAATGAATACGTTTTTTGAGTTTCCTAAACTATTTGAGAACAATTTAAACATATCATTGAATGTGATTTATGTATAGCTTTAAGATTCTATCATTAAAATAATATGTCCTTTCTATATTTATTGTTCCAACCCACATGAATGGAAACAATGATAAATAATAACCTTAACATATGTATCGATTGTTTCAGAAAAGTGAAAGAACAACTAACAAAATCAATTGTATCTCTATGCGGCTCACTGTTTGAATGTTACAAAAGTTTAAGCGATATTCAATTTTTTTGAATCAAGTGGTCTAGAGGTTACTTTTTTTAAGAAAAATGCATGCGTTATTTTGATAGAAATTCTTGCTACTTTGGTTTTACAGAAATATTTTGAGTGCTTTATGATAGTTCCAGGTAATATTTACTTTGAAAAATATATGTTTCAAGCTTTGAGAATTCAAAGGACTATAACCCTTAACTTGTGCGTTCAAGTTAATTTGAGCTCGTTAAACAGGCCCAACTATGCACACTCGAGATAATTCGAATGGCGTTGTATTTTGTGCTGCTATAATTTTTCACACTCGAATATAATCGAAAATTGAAAATAAAAATGTGAAAGCTAAGAAAAAAATATTTTATTGATATTTATCATTTACATAGGATTGTTAGCTATAACACTTATTTATTCAAGAATAAAATATGCAGAGATGCCAACTTGCTACCGACAGCAAATATATATTTTAATGTGGTAGTTTATCAACTGTGATACTTGGTTTAATAAATTCAATTTAGTAGATTTTTATTCAAAACTATTTCTAAATAATTCGTAGGCTTATATAATTCATCACTTTACAATACTTACGTCATGCTATATCTTTTAAAAAGCAAGCAAAAATAGTCGAAAAATTTGCAAAATTTACTTTGTAGCTATTTACCGTTTTTTAATTACTTTAGCGTGTCCGGAAAAGTTGGCGTCGCTGATTATAGCCTTTTTGCATGCAACAAAATTGCAGTATATCAAAATTGTCCACCAAAAGAAAAGACGATGTCCTCAAGTGTGTTTTTTTACATTAGAAAATAGATTTTTTTTGCCGGTTTTTTTCATAAAAACTGTGCGTTAAGGGGTTAAATAGATGCATGGTGTTCAGATTACTTTTCTAATGCGATAATTTTATCAAATCTTTTGAGCATTATACAATTTGTAATTGTTTTTCTTTTCTATTTCAGTTTATAATTGTTTACTGTTATTTAAATTTTCAAAATCATTATATTTCCAGACGTTCGATCAAACAATTTTCTTTCAGGAACTGTATAAGAATTTTCCTTAATTACAGTCTTCAGAGAAATATGTTTTATTGAAAGCCACTTCAGGAATATTTTCTTTGGATGAAAACCAGCTTATATGCAGACAAATTAGGATTTACCAAACAAAGAAGTTTAATTCATCACGTTTCTTCAAGCAAGTGGAATTAGGGGAGAATTGGGTTGTGTGAAAAAATGGAATATTAATGTTATTTAGCTCTCGAAATTTTTTGGAAAATTATTGACATATTAGTAAAACTGTATTGCACTTCCATAAGCTACTGCAATGCTTACAGAGCTATTGACTCGAAAATATCATATTCTTTCCATATTCAAACTTTTATTGTACAAGGTTATCAGAATTTGGTTTCATTTGGTCATTATTTTAAATTTTTCTTTGCGAACTATTAAGTATCGTATATATGTTTAAATTTTGTAAAAGCACTGGTGATCAAAATCATTGCAAATTAAGTTTGTTAAAAGTTTGTTTTATTTGGTCATTATTTTAAAATTTTACAACGCAGCCCTTTGTTCTAGTATATTTTTCAAATTTTTTTATGCAGTTTTGATAAAAATCATTGTAAGTTAACCCTTTTGAAGGCCGTGGTAAGTATACTTACCACCACGTTTTACCACTTTTTATTTAGGTTTCCATTTTTCAATAACTTCAGTTTTCTTGAAGTGAGTTTGAATAAAATTGGTAACCATTTGTCACTTTTAATAAACGTATAAAAGTTATAAAATACATAATTCCTTTTGAAGTTTGTAGCATTTAACCCCTTGGGGACGGGTGATGCAGAAAAGCATTTGTACAAAATCAGAATCAAGTTGTAATTAAATAAAAAACGGTAACTTAAATGTAGTCGTTGCTAATTTGACAGGCTTACTTTGCTTTTACTTTAATTATTGTTGGTTTAATCATATATATAATCAATGTTAATTCAAAGTATAACTAAATACTTTTATTTTGAACAAAGTAATGGTGAATTAAATAAATCAAACAATTATAACTGCGCCCACAAATAAATTGCTAAAGAAATACTTTGATTACCAGTTTTATCTTTTTACCCTGATTGATACGGTTTTATGCTGTCACGTATTTGTGACAGTCGGCGCGAAAGGGTTAAGGAATTTATTTCATAAATAAGGAAAAATAAAAGTCAGTAAGTTCCTAATAGGTCATGTTAAATATATTTACCACCAAAAAAATGGCATTTTTATAAACTAAATTAGTTTTTTTTATATCAATTACTGTTCTTAAAACAATTTCAATTCCAAAAATACTTTAATTTACCTTTACTAGAAATAAGGGGCCCGTTAAAGGGTTAAGTTTGTTAATACAGAAATCGAATGGTAAAACCCAACTTTTTCTACAGCATAACTTCCAATGACGAGCAAGCAAAATACAATTCAGTAACGCAGTTACTGAGTTAGATGTCGTATATTCTTACAATATTTAAAGAGTTGGTAAACAAGGTTAACAGAGTTTGTTTAATTTTTGCCTTAATTTGAAAATTTAACAACGCATTTATTAGGTCTATATTTGTTTAATTTTTTTACATGCAGTAGTGTTAATACAATTGCAAATTAAATTTGTTAAATGAGAATTCACATGATAAAATCTAACATTTAATACCCTCTTTTATGTCCAAGAAAAATCTCTGATTAATCTACGCATTTTCAGTTTTGAAATTTATTTAAGTTAATATCATTTAGATTATTAACTCAAAACTGCATTTTTATGCAAAAATTAGATCAATTTCGAGTTTTCTTGCATTTTAAGGCAAAATAAAATTAATTAAATAAGTAATTTCATAATTTTTCCGAGCAGATTCCTTGTGTGGACAGATAATATATTCAAATATGTTATTTAAAAGTATACATCCAAATTAATTTATGCATCATACAAAATGAAGATAAACATTAAAATTTAGCCAGAAAAATAAATAAATATTTTCAAAAAGATATAAATGCGTTAATAATCATAGTTGCCCTCGCTTATATTGTTTATTAACAACATTTTCGTGATTTTAAAAGACAGAGCTGTGATAACCTACCATAGAGGCTCTTATTGATAAAAGTTCATTAAATATGTATTTTAGATAAAATTTCCGGCGCCATATTTTTCTTTTTCCATCATGCGTCATTTAAGTTTTTTTTGAAATACAAAAAAACATTAAATTTTTTATTTATTTTCAAAATTGGGAAAATATTCTTAATTGTGATTTTTCTATAAACGATATTTTCACTTTATTTATCGACTATTTTAATTTGTTTTAAATTTAGTTTTTTAGTTATTTGCTTAGTTTTTAAGTTATTTGCAAATTATGCAAAACAAATAAATGATTGTCGTAAAGTTCATTTACAAATATCTCATTTTCAGGCGATTTATTTCTTAAACTTTGACAGTTTTGAGGAGAAAAATGAGACTTCTTTAGTTTCAACTATTAATTAACTTTGTATTTAGTTTTTTTTAGCAATTTACATATAATTCAAAACGACAAAATGGCGCTGGGAAATCTTACTTGCAAATTTCTTATTTTTAGGTGATATATTTCCACAACTTTTTTGAACAGTTTTGCGAACCTCATTCCTCTAATAAACGAATAAAAAATGCCGGTGCATTTTAGATAAAATTTCTGATGTTTCTTTCCTCTTTTTTCCCACATATGCTTTCAAGAACTTTTTTTTGAATATTTAAAAACATATTCCTTTATGCATATATTTTTAAAATTATAAAAATATTTCTAATTGTGATTTTTTTTTAAAACTGTAAAAAAAATTTTCAATTTTTTTAACCTCAATTATTTATTAATTTAATCTTCTTAGCAATTTACAAACAATACAGAACGAAGAAATGGTCGTCGTAAAGCTTATTAACAAATTTCTTATTTTTGGGGGATTTTTTCTACAACTTTTTTCAACAGTTTTGAAGAGCAAACCTCATTCCTCTAATAAACGAATCAAACAATTTATAAATTACTTTTCCTTTTAACAGCGCTTTAGTTTAGGTGAAGAAAGCAGAAATACTTTATTTTGATCGAATATCTGTAAAAAAAAATCATAAATTTTTTTTTCCTTACTACAACGAAAACATTTTTTTCGTGCTTTATTCTGTGAATTCTTTCTTATATTTTTCTATTAAATATAAAAATTCTATTGCAAATATTAAAAAAAAATCATTCTACCAAAGACAATCAAGTAAATTTGATTAATGTGGTTTCAGAAAAAGTTTGAAAGGATGAGTTATTCTTTAATAAAATTATTTTTCTAGTTATATTTATTTTTTGCTATAATTTATCAGCAAAGTGTTACTTTTTATGGAACAATGTGTTTCTAATAAGTTTAAATAAGTTTTCTTTAAAATGATTAATCAATCTATGTGAACAGTTTAATTAATCTAGCACTTTATGAAGTTGCCAGATCTTAAAAGATCGCGTGACTCAGATGTGTAAACAAACATACAACCTTTTCTTTTCTTTTCTTTATATAAAAAGCTTATTTGCAAAATGAAATCTAATTTTCTAAACAATAATTAATTTAGAAACTAGTTAAAATTCTTACACTAAAATCTAAAGTAACTAAAAAAATTTGCAAAATTTTAATTTAAAGGAAATGCAAATTAGCTTATTTTTTCGGCTAGATAACTTTTTAAAGTTAAAACTTACTTTAATTGTACTTATTTTTAAACTAAAATCTTTTCAATTAGTACTGCAGTTGGATATCAGTTGCATGTTTTATCACAGTGCAATGTCCTTATTAATCTTTTATTAAATACAAATAATTTTAGGGTCGTTTTAATTAGTTGGATCAAGCAATAATACTGCTCACGATCGCACAACAACAATAATTATAAAAATAGTAATAAAGAAATCTGTTACTGCTGATATGAGTTGGAACATAGTTGCATGTTTCATACTCCATGTAATTTCCCAGTTTATATTTTACTAAATACAATCAATTTTAGGGTCATTTTAGTCAGCTGGGATGAACCCAAGTGCGCATGAACCCAAAATTCCATTTTAAAAGTAACTGAGAGAAATTTATCATGTATTTTTGAATCTGTATTTATCATGTATTATTAATGTATATTTGAATCTGTAGTGGTTGACAAGTGAATAAGGCAAACCAATAATGTTCATAAATAAAAAAATTTTTAGTCATATATTTGCTACCACTATCTTATTTTAACTAAATTTTGTATTAAATGACTCGTTCGGAAAGTGGAGATCCTTCACAGTGGTCTGATCGGACTACATATAAAAAACCGTGTGGAGGCTTTCAGTTATAGGAGGCGTTGGCAGATAGGACTGCCGATAAAAAAAATGTGTGGAGGCTTTCAGTTAACCTTCTCGACTATCGAGTCATAAATGTTTTCGTACAGAATCAGGAGGGACAAAACTAAAAAGCGGTAGTTTAAGTTTGAGCATGGCTTATTTTTTTATAATTTGGTATTCTTTGCTTTTGCTATCAATTTAATTCTAACATATCTTATACAGGCCACTTCAAAGGTAAATCAAACAATTATTTGTCCTCCCCTCAAATAAACTGCTATAGACATATTTTGCCTACCAATTTCATTTATTTTATCTTGATTGCCGCCACCAGAAAATGCATATATGACTCACCCGTCTCAAAGATGTTTAGGAGGAAATGCTTGGTAAGTAAATGTTGATTGATGGAATAGCTCCCTAAAGTTTCTGAAATATGCTCAAACAAAATTATCAATTCATCTGTATTGATAATTAGTGCAGAAGAATTCAAATAAAAGCAACTAATTTAGATTGAGGAAGAACTTTATAGTGTTAATTTCACAAAATAATTACATTACTAACTCTGCAAAATTACGCGAATTTGAAGTATACATGCATGAATAAGAGAAAAAGTTCGCACAATATAAAAAATTAAAATAATTGGTAAAAAATTAATAGCTAAATGTGAAAATTAATATACGGTGTCTTTACTTTTAAGGAACTCCGAAATATAGAAATTTTATAAATTCATGAATTTCATATCTTAAAAAAATAATTAGAAATATTTTAAAAAGTATATAAAACACTTGAAACATTAAGGAAAAGTTCATCAGCATCTAAATTAAAATGTAAGATAAGACTTAATTACTTTTCCTTCCATATTGTAACGATAAGTCGTTAATGGTGTTTCAAAAGAATTTTTTTTTCGTGTTCTTAAACTTTAAAGCTAACTATGATTATTTCATGAAATTTGTAATATGGATATCTTCAATTCAATGTTTTACTATTGAATTTCTTTTTCATGAAATTGAAAAAAAATTTTTTCAAGTTGAATGAAACAAATAAAAAAAGAACAAGTCATTTCTGCTGTTTTAAATTTAGAAACAAATGTATTAAAAAATAAAAACAAAATAAAATGATTAAAAAACTAACAAAAAATAATTAAAAAATAATAAGAAAAGATTCCGAGATTAAATTAAAGTATGGATAATTTTATTCAAAAAAATTCAAGAACTGTTAAAAATTGCCATGAAATATTAATTATATATTAATTTTAAGTTCCAATTTTTTTCTAAATTCTTCTATTTGCTTTGTTAAGAAATACTTATAAACTTTGAGTACATAATTAATCATGTAAAAGCTCGAATAAGTTTAGAAGGAAAAATGTATTTTTTGTTTTAAAAAAATAAACGAAAAATGTGCTTAGAAAATAATAAAAATATTTTAGCTAAAGGCATTGGTTTAAAAATCTAGAACATATACAGACACTATACGATATTCCTAAAATTTGAAGAATCCTATCGATTCATCTTTAAATAAAATAAACATTTCATTATTCTTATATTTTGAAATAAGTTCACTCAAAATAATTTCTTCCTGATTTTTGAGCATTATATCTACATCAAAAACATTTACTGTTTTATTTTATTTCTTATTTATTTTATTTTCCTTCTTTAAACTTCTGAGAAACATCATTAAATATTCAATTACCATAAGCCATAAATGAAAGCTTGGTTAAATTTTCGAACTCTTTCCTGAAAAACTTGAGCTCTTAAACAAGAAAAGGGAGCAAGGTTAATAACTTATTAATCATCAAATTTTGAAAACGAATTACACCCGTTTGGACATGAAATGGATAAAACTATTTTTATTGCTTTGCTATGGCTTGAGCGAAAATGTTTTTTCATCTTCGAAAAGTAAAATGACTTTTCTATTTTTAGATAAAATTCTGTCTTGATTTGTAAGCATACCAGAGAAAATCTGATATATGCTAAAATGCTGTCATTTTCTTGCCCTATATTTTTTATTTCTTTAATTGAATAATAGTTTATATTTTTATGTCCTTTTGAATTATTTATCGTACGTAACGAACTTTTTTTATGCTTTTGAGTGCCTAATATGTGCTAGAATTTCACAGAGGCAAGGATAATAATTAGTAATTAAAATAAAATTCATTCAGGAAAAATAAAACTGTACTGTTAACTGTACTTTAAGACTCTTTAAGAGGAGAGTATTCTTTCATTTGAGTTAGATCGAAAAAAAATATAGAGTTGCAGATTTTCAGCTTGCAAATAGTTTAAATAATTTTTTTTCCAATGCCCTACTGCGAATTGATCTTTCGTCATGCATGCAGCTAAAGGACAGATTTGTTGGGCACTATTTCAGGGGCACCGTATTAGGTGGGTCATCGTTGCTCCCACAGTAAGGACAGATAGTACGGAGAAGAACATACACGCCTTGCCCGGGATCCGAACCCAGAGCCTTTTTGAAGCAAGGCCAGTTTCCTGACCCCTACACAATCAGGTCAACGCTTAAACAAAAATAAAACTATCAAAAATTTCAAATCAAATCTAAATCATTATTTTTTAATTTTGAAATTTTGAACATATTTTTCAATATTAATTCCTTCCTTTATTTATCAAAAACTGGGCACCTGGGCCGCGTAGTGGCCCTTATCCCATACATCATGAAAATATAAAATACAAAGATTTGCAAACATTTTAAGTTTAGCAACATTATGGTAGATGTTCAACTAGGTCAAGCACTTTGCTTGATAAATTAGAAGTTGAAATTATTATAACAATGAGAATATTTTAAATCAATTAGTAAATAGTAAATAACATCTAAGTATTGATTCAAATAACACATGTTGACGTAAATGTGAACATTATTTGTAGTGTTTTTATACATGAGTTAACATGATTAGTATAAATATGACCATGTTGATGTAATTGTAGATTTTTCAATAGGCAATTTACGAAATTGCTTCTCAAAGCGGGAAATTATTTTCGAGTGGTAGTCGAGTGGTAGTTTCTAAACAAAAAAATATTCAATCACATATTTTTATTAATCATTTATGTTTTACAAGGTGGTAATAATCAAGGAAAAAAAGTAATAACATACACGCGTATTGGGCTAATATAATGCCTTTTTTTGCTTTCAGTCTTATGTGAACAAATTTAACTTCAACTCATACACTCATATGTGGTAGTTACCTTAGCATCAGCCCCGCGAGGGGCTCTAATTTATCTGAAATTTAACATCAATTCGTTCTAAACAGTACTTGTATATCTTTATATTTAAAAAGTGAGGGTAAATAGAATAAGTGCAAACTACGCAGACCATAAAAAGTTATAGAAAAATATTTCAACTACCACTTTTTAAAAAAAAATTACCCTGATTATTATGAATTCATTATAATCAAATCCTGCATTAAAAAAAGCAATAGTTACAAAACATGCAATATTAGCCATGGTAAAGGTGGAGAAATTGACATGCTAGCATACCCTCCAACTGCTACGGAATTTCCGTAGTTTCAGGAATCTTCTTTTCTGACGGTAGCAAAATTAATGTCTTAATATTTAAAGAAAATAATTTTAGCGTAACTTGTCCACTATTACTTATAAAAGTGCAGGCCATATGGCTAGATTCTTAAGTTCTGATAAAAGTTTTATGAGAGATCCATTTGCTTTAAAAATTTCTACTTTGGTTCGCTACCACTAGAAAGAATTATTTTCAAAATCCTCATAAGTTGGAGGGTATGCTATAGTTCCAGTTCAGTATACTGGGTTGCCACGAGTGATAAAAAATGCAAAAATTGGTGGGCAATACATTTTAAAATTTTATTAAAATAGATTACAATTAACAGCTTCTTAAAGAATTTTTTTTTCAGTTTACTATTGAAAGTAGATACAAGAATGATTTTGTTTTAAATATGAATAATTTGAAATGTAAGTCATATTGGTAGTTAAGATAAAATAATTAAAAATGAATTGTGTTTCTTCTACTTTATACATTTTTAGTCACCTGGGGTATCCCTGTATATACAAGAACTTTTTACTGAGACTAAATACTGAAGAAAGTAATGAGGCAAACGCTTTGAAAAGAGAAAAAAGAAAGTGATTTAGCCAGCAAGGAAAGATGAAGAAGCATTATCTTCTATCTTATCAACTGTCTTTTATTAACGTGTTTAAGTTTACTTCTCATCTCCTATAGGTTAAACAGCTTATTTTCTTGCTACAATGTGCTTGTCTCACTTCTTTTCTACTGTCATTTTGTGTTCAGACATTTACGTTTACGAATAGACACTTTTGTTTATAGAACTGAAACCACGGTTCCAATCTTGTATATTAATTTGTGCCTTCTCCATACGTTGCAAAAAGTATACCCTATTTTCATTTGAACAGATATTTTATATTTTTTTTATATATTTGCGACTTGCAGTAAAAAAGTACATCTACACATTTCGTAAAAATAAGAAACTTACTTTCTAGGGACAGTAAGTTGAAATCTTAAATGGTGTAATAATAAGAAGCTTTAAAGTAAAATATTTTTTTGAAGTCGAGTATTATTTTTCTGTTTTTCCTTTCTCAGGTTTATCCACTGCATTCAGTGAAAGATGAACCTTTTAAAAAATAAACAACCAATCACAGTGATCGTGAGAAATATAAAAGTTATTTGAGTTTCTTCTTTTATCTTTCATGGAGGAAAAGTTGACTATGTATTCCTTTCATGATGTTCCTGAAGAAAGTTTTTGGCGATAATTTGGCGCCAAGTTTTTTCTGCACTCCATTTTCTTGATTAGATCTCTTTTTCAGAAAATTTGTTAGCTTTATCAGGCAAAAATTCAAATAAAAGCTACTGTTTTCCGAATATTCTGAAGTCCTTGAGAGGAAATTTTCTTGTGTTTTTGAGTTTTTTTAAGGTCAATATACGCAATAAAGAACACTAAAATCAAGGAGGGAATCTTTTATAGAAATATGTTCTGTTTCCCTTTACGTGAAACTCTTTACTTAAAAATGCATTAAATCTGTATAAAATCATAAATATAACTAAAACTTTAAATTTTTTTATTTAAAACTTTAATTTCTTTTTAATTTAAAACTTTTCATTTATTTCATTAAATTTTTAGCTTGATTTTAAGACATTTTCAAGCATGTGTTATGATTGATAAATGATTTTTCTTTCTTTTTTTTTTTTTTTTACAAAGATATTATTTTTATTTCAATATATCTTAATTTTCTTTTATTACAAACAAAAAAATGAGGAATTATTAATTAAAATTAATGCAGGAAACTTTAAATTAAATTTTCCAGTATCAACAATAATAAAGGAGGAATTTTTTTTAAATTAATTAATTTCGTGAGACACCTCATTCCATTTGAAAAGTGTAGGAAAAAAGATTCTTAAATATAATGAATTACAGTAATTCAAAACATTTACGCTTTAAAAGAGAGGAAAAAAAGAATTGTAACTATTTGAATAAATGAACTTTTCTGTAAAATGTGATGAACTTTTCTGTAAACTCTTATGAACTTTTCTGTAAAATATGATGAACTTTTCTGTAAACTCTTATGAACTTTTCTGTAAAATATTATGAAATTTTCTGTAAAATATTATGAACTTTTCTGTAAAATATTATGAACTTTTCTGTAAACTATTATGAACTTTTCTGTAAACTATTATGAACTTTTCTGTAAACTATTATGAACTTTTCTGTAAAATATTATGAACTTTTCTGTAAAATATTCTGAACTTTTCTGTAAACTATTATGAACTTTTCTGTAAACTATTATGAACTTTTCTGTAAAATATTATGAACTTTTCTGTAAACTATTATGAACTTTTCTGTAAACTATTATGAACTTTTCTGTAAAATATTATGAACTTTTCTGTAAAATATTATGAAATTTTTGTAAATTTTAATTCGTATACTTTAAATAGTTGGATGGTAGGATAATCTTAATGTAAATCTGCATCTCAACATACATATACCGAATTTGGTGCACTCATTTAAATGATGACATGTTCACCCAACTTCAGGGATGAAACTGACGACTAAAAAGGTAAAAAGTGGTAGAAACTTAATTCACTTTTACTTATTTATTTTCTCTTTAATTATTTAATCATCTACCTTTATGATTTACATTTAAAATAGAAAACTGAAAAAATACGCTATAAAAAGTTGCAAATTTTAATTTCTGTTCACAAGATTTTGAATTTTATTAGTCAGAACCCTTGGTATTTTTATAGTAACCTGCGGGAACCATACCTAAAAATGCAAATAGTGATCAGAGATGCCAACTTGCTCCGGACAGCGAATAAATATTATCGAGTGGTAGTTTATTAATTGTGATTCTTTGTTTAATAAATTCAATTTATTAGATTGTTATCTACCACTGTTTCTAAATAACTCGTAGACTTATATATTCACCACTTTATCACATTAAATCATGTTAAACCCCTTAAAAAGTAAGCAAAATTAGTCAAATATTTGCAAATTTTAATTTGTAGTTATTTACCGTTTTTAAAATTATTATGGCGTGTCCGGAGCAGTTGGCAACTTTGAGTGATGACTATTAGCCCCTTGGGGACGGGTGATTCACAAAAGCATTCGTACAAAATCAGAATCAGGATGTAATTAAATAAAAAACGGTAACTTAAATGTTGTCGTTTCTAATTTGGCAGATATACTTTACTTTTACTTTAATTTTTGTTAGTTTACTCATATGTATAATCAATGTTAATTCAAAGTATAACTAAATACTTTTATTTTTTATTGCGAAAAATAACTCCGGAATAATTTTGAAATTCACAAATGAAAGATAAATTTAAAAATTTTTCAGTAGTCTTGGAAAATTTAATCTACCACTTATTTATTTTTTGCAGATCGTAGGAATCATGTATAAAAGAATTAAGTTCTACCAGTCTTAACATATTTGAGAGCTTGAATCATCCCTGCACACGTTCAAAAGTATGGCGATTATCATTGATTACTCATATTTTTCTAATCATTTCCTAGATATTAAACATAAAAGAAAGAAACTGTCATATAATTATTATAAGTTTTTTATGATTAGTCACATATATATTAACTCACAGGGTGTAACAATAGAAAAATTTCCTTCATATATCCGTAGTTTGCATATATTTTAGTTTTTTTCTAATATTTTGCTTTATCTGCACTTTATTTTTGAACATGGTCCTAAAATTAGCTAAAAAATTTTTTTGAGGTGAAAGATTTTTTTTCCTTTTTAAATAAATAGTTATTCGGCAAATAAGTTGACTTTATACATCTCTGAAATTGCTCTAGAATAATTTCGTAACTCTAAAATGAAAGTTAAATTTATATATTTTTCAGTAGCCTTGAAAAATCTTAGCGACAGCTCATTTATTTTTCCCAGGTCGTAGGAAGCCTGTTAATTATTCAATCGTAATTACCACTCTGACGTACATTCCAAATTATTCATACAAGAAACAGAAACATTCTTTGCATTCAGTTTCAATTATAAACTGGAAAAGTATGCTGTAAACGTATGCTAATTTTAATTCCTTTTAATAATATTTTGCATTTTCTTAGTTAGTACTTTTTGCAATTGTAGTTCCCCGTGTCAACCCTGTTGTTAATTTCTTTTAAGTTATTATTTAAATTGAATGGTTCTAAGATTTCTGTTCCAAACATATTTCACTAATATATATATAAATAGATAGTTACGAAGGAATAGTTAAAGTTAGAAATTCAATAATAATTAATGAAATTTTTACTACATATTTTTTTAATATTTCAAGCATATTTTCTATTAATGCCCTAAGGATAACATTTATAGAGCAAGAATCAGGACTATGTGTCAAGGTGGTTGAGTATGTAGCATATGTAATTTCTAGGTGATTTCATTGACATTTCAATAAAAAAAAAGCAACCACTGTGATTTCTTTGAAAACGTTTACTTTCTGGAATCTTAATGTTGAGAATTGAAAAATCACTAAAGAGAAATTGAAATAGTTTTCAGACCTGTAAAAAATTCTCGTCTTTTGAGTATTACGATTCAAAAACTGTTGAATAAAATCTCATATTCAAAATGAATTCTAAATTAATTAGGCTTCAATTTTTAAAAAGCAATCGTCACAATAGTAGTTTTAAAAACATTTATAAGGGTTATGTATATATTCTAAAATGTGCCTTTTGAAGAATCCTCATTTTCCCAAACACGAATTTTGAGCTATGCTTAGTTTATAAAACGCGCATTTTGAGCTATGTCCATTTTTTAAAGCACGCATTTTGAGCTTTGTTTATTTTGAAAACACTCATTTTGAGCTATTTCCATTTTTAAAGCATGCATTTTGAGCTACGTCCATTTTTTAAGTCACACATTTTGAGCCATGTCCAATAGCAAGCATTTTGAACTATGTCCAATTTTAAAGCACATTTTTTGAGTTATGTCCATTTCTTAAAACACGGATTTTTCTCTATGCAATATTTTAAACCAATTTTGAGATAAGTTTATTTTTTTAATCACGTATATTATTGCATTTTGAGCAGTACATGATGCATAATGCTCTCTAACAGTACATAGGTGAAAGCGAGACGTAAAAGTGGAGAGGCTTGTAGTGCAACCATTTCAGTTTCTACTAGTTTTTAAGAGGAGTTTATTTATTCTTTTTTTAAAATTATTCAACAATATCTACCTCGTCTTTGAAACGAAGTAGTTTTACGTATATGCTAAAATTATAAAAAAAATCTTGGTAGTTACAGATATTTTATTTTTCTCGAAAAAAATGCTAAAATGAAATGTCTTTCGTACCAGTCTTAGTTCTTTCCCGTCTTGCTATATAAGGCCTTTCAGCCATGCGACAGTATCATACCTGCCAACTCTTCCGGATTTTCCGGAAGATTTTATTTTTATATTTAAAGTGGTAGTAATTATATACTATTTTTTCTTTTATAATCTTAATTTTTAAATGATATTGATCACCACTATTCTTACAAAAATTAAGCACATATATTAATATGCGTTACTATCCTGGTTGTCAACTTAAGTTTTCTCAAATATAACGTATTTGTTTGCTTAAAATTGAAGTTTTAGTTTCCTTTCAATACCACTGGGAAAAATAATAATGGAAGGGATTAAAAGTTGGCAGGTATGCAGTATCAGAGATGCCAACTTGCTCCGGACAGCAAATATATATTTTAAAGTGGTAGTTTATCAGTTGTGTTTCTTGGTTTAATAAATTCAATTTAGTAGAATTTTATTTACCACTATTTCCAAGTAATTCGTAGGCTTATATAATTCACCACTTTATGATACTTATGTGATAATAAATCTTTTAAATAGCAAGCAAAAATAGTAAAATATTTGCTAAATTTACTTTGTAGTTATTTACAGTTTTTTTAATTATTTTGGCGTGTCCGGAGCAGTTGGCATCTCTGCAGTATATGCAATTACAGCAGTGTGAAATTTGTTTATAAGCTGTGGTAATCAGAGTTATGTTAAATGCAGCGTAAATCGAGTATTAAGGAAACCGCACACATTTTCTTCCTTTTGAAACATAATACATTACTACAGAAAATCCGTAATAGCTGATAACTATTAATTTACCAAGTTGTCTCGCAAGACTGAAAGTCAATGTATATCAGGATAGAATAAAAACTGGTAAAAAAAAATTCCTTTTTAACTTTTTCTTCGGAAGGAATGAAATATCCATGATTACCTAATTTTTTCAACGGGTACAATAAATATATAGGACTGCTTCTTAACTCGCCGAAAAAGGGTTTATAGCCATGAATAGTTTATTATTAAGAATAGATCTACTTTCAGTTTTTTTTTTTTTTTCATTTTTTCGTCCTATTTCAGGCCTGTTGGCCCGGTTATTAGAAATAAAAATTCAGTTTTTAAACCCGTTGAACACCAATGCACCCATGAACTACTTTCAAAATAAAAATACTTCCATACTTGCAGTTGATCTTGGAGAAATAAGACATTCAAGTTCACCATAATTTATTTATGCATTATATGTTAATCTGAAATTAAGCCATTGCGATAATTTAGAACCTAAGTGGTAGCTGACACTATGAAAAAAAAAGTGTAAACATGAATTATATGTCCCTTTTTGCGTTAAGCTACTTTTTTTTATCACTAAAAGACATCTAGTATTCGCAGGAATGGTGGAGAAGGGGCCAAGGCCAAAGACTTAGCCGCGTTGTATACGCCCTTGAAGCTATTAGCCATTTTATGTCCAAACTCAAAGAGAAGTCTTTATATGCAAAACACCCATCTGAAAAAACCGAGCAATTCATTTTGTTTTCTACCATTTTAGCTTTAAAAAAAGCACAATGAGTTCGTTTCAAATCCAAATATAAATATGAATAGTCTTAATAACGCGTAGTAGACAAAACTATCTTGTTTTTGTAAGAAGAAATTCTTATAATAAAATACCTGTGCTTCCCTTATTAGAAAAAGAACCATTTTTTTTAAAAAAAGACGCAGTGCATCAATGCGGTAAAAAAGTGTGGTGATTATGAATATGCTATAAAAATTTTACTCCTCTCAGCCGATTTCTGCCTAGCATCTTTTGAATGGTTTATCTTTATTAAAAGAAAAAAAAAGTGATACTACAAGTTAGTATTAGGAATCACTTTGCAGAAACAATATTGCTATCTCTACTACAATAAAATAGTAACATAAATATCTATTTTCTGATCTGAAAGTATGGCACACTGCAATTTTAATACCAAAGCGGGGGGGGGGGAACTCAAAATAGTATCCACTTGTAATAAATGGTATCAACTATCACATTTTTATATGTGTGTTTCTTAAACATAGGCTATTTTTGTACTAAACTTTAGAAGTTTTTTGTATTGTCATATTTTTTGAACTTGTAAAGGACTATACAAAGACACTTTAAGATGATTTGACTTGAAAAACAGTTGCCAAAATTTTTTCACCTTGTTGTTTTTGAGGTTGAATAAAAATAATTTTTGCCGACCGGCCTGTGTAGGGGGCAGAGAACTATCCTTGCTTCAGAAAGGTTCTGGATTCGAATCCCGGGCAAGGCATGGATGTTCTTTCCTTCTCTGTACTATCTGTCCTCACTGTGGGAGCGACGCTGGCCCATCTTAACATGGTGTCCCTGAAAGAGAGGCCAACAAAATCACCCTGTATATGCCTGAATTGACGGATGTTAACATAGGTGGGCATTAGAAAAAAAAATTTAAAAAAAAATTTAAAAAATTTGTCCATTCTAAAAATATAAATAAAATTTAATCTAATATTTTTGAAACCACTAGAAATAATTATTCTTCAATATGAATGAAAATGACAAATTCAAACTTTTAACATTTATGAGATATGAAGAGCTAAAACAAAATCATGAACACTTTTTTCAATAAATAGCTACAATTATAACTTTACATATAGCTACAATAAACAGAGAATTATTAACTATTTCTGCTAAATTATTGCTTAATTTACATACTTTCTTTTAACTCTATAACCTAATAATAAACAGTCTTTTATAGCACTTATCTGCATGCTTACTTTTCTTTTTCATATTTTAAGAGTAATTGAGCAATTACGCCTAATTTTGAGATTAGTTTCTTTTAATTAGACCCTTGAGAGATATGTAACTCATCCATACAAACCACTTAAGTATTCTTTTTCTTTTTTTTTCTCTCTTTAATGATGTGAAAGAAAAGTTTCTTTCAGGTGGAAACGGGACATATTAGAAGAAACAAAAAATATTTCTATGATTTTTTTTAGACTTATAGAACCTGGATGGTAGCAATCATGAAAAACTTAAAAAAATCTGTAAAGAAAGATATAAAAAAACAGATTTTTTATTTACTTCTATCTACAAAAATATAAATTAAAAGAAATAGTAGGGGTACTAAGTAAAATCGGTCCTATGAATTTCGATATTCGCTTGCCATGAATTTCAGAGTTGCCTTTCAAGTGGAAGCGAGGCATAAAAGTAAAAAAAGGAAATTTTTCTATGATTTATTTTTCTTCTTTCTTTCTCTTAGGTTATGGAACATGGATGATATAAATCACGAAAAACTTAAAAAGTAGCAGAGAAAGATCGCAGTAGATAATTTTTTATCTATTTCCTTCCATAAAAATGTAAATTAAAGGACATATTAGGGGTACTAAATAAAATCATTTCTGCGAATTTCGATATTTGCTTGCCATCTATATAATCATAATGTATTTCAGAGTAGCCCTTCAGGTGGAAATAGGACATATTAGTAGAAGAGTCAAAATTTTAATAGCGGTAACACCCGAAATTTGATATCATAATTTTTACATTTTTTGTTGTTTTTTAAGAAGTATATATTATACGAAACAATTGCCCAAAACAATTTTTCTTCATTTAATTTATTTTACAAGATATTAACAATTTAATTTTAAAACT
Source organism: Parasteatoda tepidariorum (assembly GCF_982258835.1). Taxonomy (NCBI): domain Eukaryota; kingdom Metazoa; phylum Arthropoda; class Arachnida; order Araneae; family Theridiidae; genus Parasteatoda; species Parasteatoda tepidariorum. Next base: position 37,917,848 of record NC_141766.1, read on the forward strand.
CTTTTTAATTAAAAAATAAATATCTAAGGATAGAATGAATGGATTTTAAAGAAAAGTACCTCATTTTACGTTGAAATAATAGAAGTTTTTGATAAAATAATTATAATGAAACAAATGTTTAAAAATTTTTATTTTTATTGCAAAATTAAGTTGTAAAATGAAAAACAAAAATGTTGTTAATGTCGCACAGAGTTCAAACAAAACCCATTGTAAAGTAAATTTTATTCTGATTAAAATGGCTTTTCAAGAAAAAATGGATCGCAATTCCATAAAAAGTTATAGCTTTTTTCGCGAAACGCTGCACCGCGGCGAGCTCTGCCACTCCACTCCGCTGATCGCTCAATTGCGCTGTATCAGTTAATTTGGAGGGGTTTTAAAAACCTCAACTAAATTTTTCTCAAAGTAACAAAAATTATATTAAATAATAAATATATAATTTATAATTTTAGGTGAATAATATTATGAATAATTAGTTATTTATAATTTATTTGCATAATTTTTTGAGTTCAAACTTGGAACTAGAAGAATATATTTTACATTTGAGAGTTTCAAATTTTTCAACTAAATAAGTATGGTATTATCTAGTTCCATTAATTGTTGAAGCTTTCTTAAATCTTGTTTCTAATTTTTTTTTTCATTCCCATGTTCAGTTTTTGTGCAGATGTCAAACTGAATATTATCGAAAAATTTACATGCCCAATCGAACAATTCTTTAGGTCTTGTTATATTTTGTGTTGTAAAGTCTTTTTCTTGCTTCCCTCTTAACCGTCCCACCAATACCATCACATGCCCCTATGCCATGAGAAGTGGCAAAAAAGTGCCATTCTGCATCGTTATTAAAATAATTCTTATGATTGAGTAAGTTTATGACACTATTCTTGTTTTTATACTGTGACGAAGCTCCATCCGAGAATTGTCCGACCTCAAGAATCACATATGAATAGATTTATTAAATTTGAAAATACCGAATTCCAATTTTTTGTCACAAGCTTAACATTTTTGCAAACACTTCGATGCTTTAATATGTTCTGGGGGTTGCAGCAATAGTTCACCATTTCTTGATTTTATCTGTAAGTTTAAAATTATATTTCGTGATAAATATACAAATCAAATTCTTAGAATTAATGTATTTCTTAGAAACGTAATTTTATGTTTAAAAAAAATAATTATTATTAAAGTTGATATTACTAAGTTAAATAACAGTTCAAACTTACCTTATTTGATAATTATTTTCACGCAGATCAGTACTCCGAATTACCTTAACAAACGCTCGTTACAATTCGAGTATAAACTTGAAAAAACGCGTAGCCCATGAGGTAATCAGCGCTGACCACAGAACGCGCCGCGGTGCAGCGTTTCGCAAAAAAAAAGCTATAACATTTTATGGAATTGCGATCCATTTTCTCTTGAAAAGCTATTTTGTTCAGAATAAAATTTACTTTACGATGGGTTTTGTTTGAACTTTGTGCGACATTAACAAAATTTTTGTTTTTCATTTTGCAATTTAATTTTGCAATAAAAATTTAATTTTTTAAACAATTGTTTCATTATAATTATTTTATCAAGAACTTCTATTATTTCCTCGTAAAATAAGGTACTTTTCTTTAAAATCCATTCATTCTGTCCTTAGATATTTATTTTTTAATTAAAAAGAGTTTTAAAATTAAATTGTTAATATCTTGTAAAATAAAATTTAATGAGGAAAAATTGTTTTGGGCTATTGTTTCGCATGATATAAACTTCTTAAAAAACAACAAAAAATGAAAAAATTATGATATCAAATTTTGGTTGTTACCGCTATTAAAATTTTGACCCAGAAACAAGAAATCTTTCTCTGATTTTTTTAGACTTATAGAACCTGGATGGTAGCAATCACGAAAAACTTAAAAAAATTGTAAAGAAAGATAAAAAAAAGCATTTTTTTTTATTTCTTTCTATCTACAACAATATAAATTAAGGGAAATATTAGGGCTACTAAGTAAAATTGGTCCCATGAATTTCGATATTCGCTTGCCATCTATGAGATCGTAATGAATTTTAGAGTTGCCTTTCAAGTGGAAACGGGGCATAAAAGTAAAAAAACGAAATTTTTCTATGATTTATTTTTCTTCTTTTTCTCTTTTAGGTTACGGAACATGGATGATTTAAAATCACGAAAAACTTCAAAAGTAGTAGAGAAAGATCGCAATAGATAATTTTTTATCTATTTCCATCCATAAAAATGTAAATTAAAGGAAATATTAAGGGTACTAAATAAAATCATTTCTACGAATTTCGATATTTGCTCGCCATCTGTATATAATCATAGTGTATTTCAGAGTAGCCTTTCATGTGGAAATAGGAAACATTAGAAGAAGCAAAAAATATTTCTATGATTTCTTTTAGACTTATAGAACCTGGATGGTAGCAATCACGAAAAACTTTAAAAAAAAACTGTAAAGAAAGATTAAAAAAAAAACAGATTTTTTATTTACTTCTATCTACAAAAATATAAATTAAAGGAAATTGTAGGGGTACTAAGTGATATCGGTCCTATGAATTTCGATATTAGCTTCCCATCTATGAGATCATAATGAATTTGAGAGTTTCCTTTAAAGTGGAAACGTGGCATAAAAGTAAAAAAAATAAATTTTTCTATGATTTTTTTTTTCTTTTAGGTTATGGAATAAATCACGAAAAACTTAAAAAGTAGTTGAGAAAGATCGCAGTAGATAATCTTTTATCTATTTCCCTCAATAAAAATGTAAATTAATGGAAATATTAAAGGTACTAAATAAAATCATTTCTACGAATTTCGATATTTGTTTGACATCTATGTAATCATAATGTATTTACGAGTATCCTCTCAGGTGGAAATAGGACACATTAGTAGAAACAAGAAACCTTTCTTTGATTTTTTTTAGACTTATAGAACCTGAATGATAGTAATCACGAAAAACTTTAAAAAATATTAAAGAAAGGTAAAAAAAAGACAAAAATATTTCAAAATTTATCTCTATCACAGAGATGCCAACTGCTCCGGACACGCCAAAATAATTAAAAAAATGTTTAATATCTACAAAGTAAATTTTTCAAATGCTTAACTATTTCAGCTTGCTTTTTAAGAGGTATAGCATAACATAAGTACCATATAGTGGTGAATTTTATAAGCCTACGATTTTTTCAGAAATAGTGGTGGATAAAATTTATTAAACCAAGAATCACAATTAGCGTAGCATAGATTTTGTTAAACTTTGGCGTGATCGAAAACTGTTTTAATAACTTGGCGCTTTGAGCACCGGGATCTAAAGAAGAATTTTTCTTTTTAAACTAATTTTATAAAATAGTCAGCAATAACTTCATTTAATAAAAATTAAGTTTAAATAGTTCTGGTAGATAATAAAAACAAGAAAATAAGAACAGATAATAAAAAATACATAAGGTATCCATCGCTGACATGAAACTCAAACAAAAATATCTTTAAATTGTTCTATTAATTATCACTTTTTTTAAAAATAATTATTCCACGATTATGCATTCGCTTTAGAAATTGTCTTTTTAACCCTTTCGCGCCAACTGTCACAAATACGTAGCAGCATAAAACAGTATCAATCAGGGTAAAAGTATAAAACTAGTAATCAAAGTATTTCTATAGCAGTTTATTTGCGGGCGGAGTTATAAATGTTTGATTTATTTAATTCACCATTACTTTGTTCAAAATAAAACTATCTAGTTATACTTTGAATTAACATTGATTATATATATGATTAAACTAACAATAATTAAAGTAAAAGCAAAGTAATTATGTCAAATTATCAACGACTACATTTAAGTTACCGTTTTTTATTTTATTACAACTTGATTCTAATTTTCTACGAATGCTTTTCTGAATACTTCTATGTCTAGTTGTGGAGGCCTTTAATTCTAGGAGATGATGCCAGGAGTCACCTCTCGATCAAGAGTTAAAACTCCAATATATTCTAATATAACTCAAATGCAGTATGTGCCTGCAAAAGAAAATATTTTATTGTTTACTATTTATGAGTAAAAAACTCTTCGATGTTGATTTGCAATTTGCTTAAGTTGTCTTAGCAGCCTATTTGTCTGGAAAGATGTGGAGGGCTTTAGCTCTAGGATGCCATGTCTGGAGTCAAGTTTAAGAAAAATAGATTTATCAATAATTGAACTCCAATCCATGCTAATATAGTTATTATACCATTCGAGACTACGAAACAAAATATTTTGTTTCTTAATATTCATGTAAGAAACTGTTGTTTTTGCGCAAACTGCTTACTCTTAGGTAATTTAAGCAGCCTACCTGTCTAGCAAAGTAGGAAGGCCTTCAACTCTAGGAAGTGTTGCCTGGGGTTACTTCTAGAAAACGGAGTTACTATACTATTAAAAAGAAAACTATACTATTAAATATCCAATTTATGATAGTATAATTCATATTCTATTTGTGCATACGAAACAAAAGACTGTATCACTTAACCCTTTGCACTCCGAGTATTTTTAAATGCTGTTTGATATAATATCAGCCCTATAGCATTTAAAATACACAATATACTATTGTTATAAAATTTTGAAATTTTAAAAATAATGTGGTTACTAACATTCGAGGGCAACGTGTTAATATATATAGCATACCTGCAAACTCTTCAGGTTTTCCCGGACCCACCGGCGGGTCACCCTAGATTGTTTCATCTTAGCAGCGCACCAGAGTAAAAACTGGTAACAATAAATTTCATTTTTTAGTTTTTCTCCGGGAATAATAAAAATCCATAACTACCAATTGTTTTTAATGGATGCAATTTTTATATTGAATTGCTTCTTCGGTGGGATAAATTTCCTTACAGTGAATTGTTATTGTTGAGAATAGATTAACTCCTCCCGAATATTCTCTAATATTGAAATAGTTCTTCTACCAGTATTTTCACTTTTCCCGGCGTGAACGTGTTAAAGTGCTAGGAAAATTCATGCTATTTCACTAAACTTTTTGAATTATATTAATACTTATAAATGAGTTTGACCACCACTACATATAAATAATTACAACAAATCTATAAAAAAACATATTAGTCCTCACGATAGCGAATTTCAACCTGGTTAAAATATAAATATATTTTTGACTAAAACTGCTTTTCGGTAATTGTTTTACTGCCACTTGGAAAATCCATTCTCGAAAAGAATGAATTTTGTCAGGTATGAAATAGGAAAAATCTCTTTGATGTTTATTCGTAAACTTCTACACTTTTTAAGTAGTCCGAGTCTACTCATCACCTCCTACAACGAAAGCCTCCACACTGTTTTTTAGAAGTAGTCTGCGCAGACTATTTAAAAAATGAACCAGTTGTGCGCATGCATACCCTCCAACTGCTACGGAATTTCCGTAGTTTCAGAAATCTTCTTTTCAGACGGTAGCAAAATTAATGTCTTAATATTTAAAAAAAAAAAATTTTTAGCGTAACTTGTCCACTATTACTTATAAAAGTGCAGGCCATATTTCTAGATTATTATGTTCTGATAAAAGTTTTATGAGAGATCCATTTGCTTTAAAAATTTCTACTTTGGTTCGCTACCACTAGAAAGAATTATTTTCAAAATCCTCATAAGTTGGAGGGTATGCGCATGTATCCAAATTCTATTTCAAAAGTACTTCAGAGAAATTTATCATATATATTTGAGAATTGAATCTGTAGTGGTTGACAAGTAAATAAGACAAACCAATCATATTCATAAATTAAACAAATTCTTCATAAATTATATTTGCTACCACTTTCTTATTTTTACTAGATTTTCTATTAAATGGCTCTATTATGAACTGGTATACCTTCTTAGGGGTCTGATCGGACTACCTTTAAGAAACCGTGTGGAGGCTTTCAGTTATAAGATGCGTTGGTCTACTTGTCTGACGAGCTACAGAGATCTTCAGTTCTAGGAAGTGATTTATGGAGTCACCTCTTGAAAAAAAAGATAAAACTAAACTATTAAATGGCAATCCTTGCTAATATAATTCACATACAATTGGCGTCTACAACACAAAAGATTTTATTACTTAATATTCATGGAATAAAAACCCTTTGATGTTTATATATCTTCTCATTTAGAAAGAGGATATTACTTGATAGGACTTTAAATGTACGGTTGCTTCCTTTTATTCCTTCAAAATAAGTTAAAAATTAAAAAAAAAAAGCCTTAAGGCAATACTAAATAAACTTCGATTACAAGAACGAATTAAACGAGAATAAAATGATTTAGGAAACATTTCAACGATCAAAATGAGATGGATAACTTTACCGAAAAAGAAGACAATTCGATTTTCGATTCTTCCCTGCAGTCGTGATGACACAGTTTGTCGAAATTTAAAAATCAATGAACATCGATTACCCTTAAGCAAAATTTAATTAAATTCTGTTCAAGATCTAAACTTTCATGCAACAAAGTTTCAGCATCCCTTTGATGTACATGGCAACTATCCACATTTCTGTCACAAAACGTCAGATGTGTACTCACTCATAGATTTGGATAGTTAATTGGATTTCTTTATAGTTTGTTTGCTGTGCAAATGAAAATTTGAACTTATATTTCGATCATTCATATTTTACTTTGCTCTTTTTAGTTTTATATTGAAATATATTTTCGGCGTACAGAAAGGAAGCGAAATTCGTTCTGGAATTTACACATAAATTCTTATTTTTTGTACGTTTTAGAGTTAATCGCAATGCTGATACGTTTTAACTACTACAGAATTCCGTGTTTTGGAAAAAAAAATTTCTTAGTTGTAGCCAAGATAATTTTTCAATATTCTTATTAATTAGAATTGTGTAATATATTGTACACGACTAGATATAAAATTTAAACAGGCATACAAAGCGTCAAATAAATGAATTGCCGTGTTTTTGATTCAAATAAAAGGATTTTAAAAATTTTATTTCTTTTAATCAATTTTGCTTTAGCTCAACTGCTACTAGGAAAAAAAATCATTTCGTAAAAAATTCAAATAATGAAATGTGTAGCAGTGATATAAGAAATCCTGAAAAATGCTTGTAGTTAAGCTATTTTATGAGTAACTTTTTTTGTCAATCGTACTGACTAATTTGTTTTGTAACTTGTCCCAATCACACATCACAGCTCAAACGCAAGGAGAGAGAAATTCATTCACCGAGTGGGATTCGAACCCGCTACCACTTACCTCGCAATCAGTGTCGCTAATTACTTGGTCACCTGGGTGGCTAAATTTAATTCTTAAAATGTGCATAATGTGATCGAAAAGTGAGTTTTTTTATTTCTTAATTAGAGATGTTGATTTACTTTGTTTTGTCAGTGAAAATTTTTTTAATGCTAGTAAAGTTTATATTTAAAAATTTAACCTCTTCAAGACGGGAGAGTCATAGATGTATTTTTAGGTTAGAGACAATCAGGGTAAAAAAGACAAAAAACAGTTGATTTGCTTGAAAAGCAGTTGATTTGCTTGAAAAACAGTTGATCTGATTAAAAACACACTGCTCAAAGAACAAAAAAATCGGTGAAGTAAATAAAGTCTCCCGGTTAATAAACAAAAATTAAGAAGAAAAATAATAATGAACGAAATGGTATAAACGAAAAAATGAAGAAAAAAATATAATGAGCAAAATTGAAATAAATAAATAAACAGCATGAAACAATTAGTAGTATTCGTTCATCGATTTCTATCACAGATAACCTTACTGTTGAAACAGCTTTACAATCAATCTTGGGCATCATATCGTAAAAATCATATTTATTACAAAACTAACATAACTATTTTGACATGCAACGGTAACTCTAATAAAAGCGAAATTGCAGAAAATACAAAATGATTTTGATTTAAATTCAAGGCTGGAAATCTCACTGCGAAAGGTCTGAAGAAAGTAGAACTAGTTGCGCCATCTCTTAGCCGCATTTAGAAATACAAAAATAATCGAGGGATTTAAAGAGACGTGTAAGTAACGACGAATTCAATTTCAAGCAGACAATTTTGTCAAGCAGACTTTGTCGCATGGCATGCAACACCGACCATATGGGCACATAAACGCTGAACGTAGGAGATGTGAAGCCGACAGAGAAGGGGTTAATGTTTTATTACACTATATTATATTCTTACTATATTATATTCTAGGATACACTCCACTTTTGTGCAGGGTATAACAAAATTGAAAATTGCGAAGGATAGTTAATTTTTTTTTTAAATCTCTGAATCAAATGTATTCTTATTCTCCATTTCATTATACCAACATATGTTAATAGTTTTCATTTTTAAATTTATATCTTCTTCCATTAATCATTAGAAACTTTTTAAAATAAAAGAAGAAGAAAAGATTACTTTATCTGGAACGAAAAATGAAATTCCATTGCCAAAATTACTCTCTTACAAACTAATACAAACTAGTGTTTAACTATTAATGATGCAGCTGAAAAATCACCGCTTAATGACTTTCATGTCTAATGATTGAAGATATCACAGTCATTCCATCAACCATTCTCAGGTGCTAGAAAGTGAGAGACTATCTGTCATTAAGAAGACAATATCAGCGATAAGTCAAGTCATGATGTTACATATAGATAAATGAGTTACCATTATGTCTGAAAAGATCTTCTGCCTTTTATCGATACTTGTCGAAAAGAATGATGGGATATTTATAATAAGAGATACTTTTCCAAGTTATAGTTTTATTTCTTTTACATTCATTTCGAAGATTTTTAATTCTCAGAAACTTCCCTGTCATATATACATCCCCCACTGAGCATGATTCTAAATATAGATTGTTATGAAATTTTCGTATTTTGAAGATATTGTAAGTGTGGTTTTTTTATGTACCATACAAAGACTTTTTACCAATTCGATGTTAATGTTCCCCTTTTGGTAACAGTTTGCTATGCAGCTATAAGCAATTCACATATAATGGCTTTTTAATTTTACTTATTTCCGGAACATGATTCTAAATATATAAAGAATATTATGAAATTTTAGGATATAGAAGACATAGTGAGTGCGGTTGTTTTATGTACCATAAAAAGATTTTTTACCAATTGGATGCTAATGTTTTTACCTTCGCAGTATTTTTCCATGCATCTGTACGTAATTCACAAGCATTACCTTTTAATTTTATTTACTTTCTTAATCTGCATTTTATTGTCTAATTCTTTCGGAAGTATAAACAGTATTAATCTTAAATAAATGATCTCAAGAAAACAAAGTGGTAAGATATTACTCGATTAAGAAGTTCATTTGCTTCAAAAATATACAAATCAGAATTAACATTAAACATGTTTCAAGCGCTCAAAAACAGGTGCCCATTTTCAAGTCTTGCGGCTCACCGGAGTAAAAACTGGTAACAAATAAATTTCATTTTTTAGTTTTTTCCCGAGAATAATAAAAATCCATAACTACCAATTGTTTTTAACGGATGCAATTTTTGTATTGAATTGCTTCTTCGCCGTGATAAATTTCCTTACAGTGAATTGTTATTGTTGAGAATAGATTAACTTCTTCCGAATATTATCTAATATTGAAGTAGTTCTTCTACCAGTATTTTCTCTTTTCCGTCCCGCTTTCAGGCACAACACCCGGCGTGAACGTGTTAATAAGAAGAAACAAAAGAGATTTAAAATATAAAACGTAAAGTTGCCAACGAAAATGGAAATTTGTTTCTCACCTTTATTTTTCCGTTTTTAGTTGGCAACTTTACGTTTTATATTTCAAATTAGTTTTAATTCTTCTCATTCATGTCTGGCAAGCTTTAAAAATTGAGTTAGCTGTTTTTAAGAACTTGGACCATGTCGACTGTATTCATCTTGATATTTAACATAATCAAATAAAAGGGGATGTCCAATTCTATTTAAAGATTTGAATTCTTATAACGTTACCGTAAAATCTCATATTCGCTGTATTTCTGCCACATTTTTATAATGTACTTTAAGTTTCAACTTTTGCCTAATTGTGTTTTAGCAATCTATTTGATTTCATTGCTTGCAATTGAGTGTTTCAATATATAAAACAAGACAAAAAAATATATATAAAATTTAAAAAATAATAATTAATTCGATGCATAAAAGTTGGTTCGATATAATTTGATATTTTTCATAAATCTGCAATAATGAGGCTATCCTTATAATACAAGGCAACTGCTGTTTAACCATTTTTTATTCGAGCTTGCTATCGAAAAGTTATTCTTATTCCTAGATAAAGTCTCCCCATCGAAAAATAAGAGCATTTTACAATTAAAAAAATTCTTATGTAATTTTAAATGCTCACATTTTCTCATATATTATTATTATTTGGATTATTCACTGCGCATGCATGTGAATAACCCAAAGCCTAGCTTTATTTGAAGAAGCCATTTTCTTGTTTTCAAACTCGTAAATTTTTTTTGTTTCATTTTAGAATTTATTATGCTGAAATAACATGCTCTGTCTACTATAATATATTATTAATGTAATTATTTATATTTGATTTTTAAGTCGTGCCCGTGTTAAAAATGAAAGCGGTGACAGTAGTAGGTGATATACATTTGGTATAAGCAAATATAAGGACAGATGGTTAGATTGAAAAGAAAGAAAGAAATAGTAATAAAACTGTATTTTTCAGTTCTTTTTTGCGAGGCGTAAGAATAGCTCTTACTTTTCTTGAGTATAAATTATTTATCTTTGTTTACTTTTTGTGTTAAAAAAACAGTCTTATATTTATGCCATATCTGTAAAAATATCCCAGTTGTTATTTACGTTTAAATCTTCTTGAAAATACACTGGAATGTAATGATTGTCTCACTATTTTTTGCTCTTTTTTGTCTTGATTTATATAAACTTTCAACCCTGAAAAAAGTTTACGACCATTTTTTTCCATATTATCTCTTTTCTTACTCATGTAAAGTTTAAGGTCGCGCCTAAAATGATTAAGTTATGTCAATATCGTAATAGTCATTTTAAATCACATTTATTTAGAAAATATTGAACAAAAAATCAAAATAAAGAATTTTGCAATGGTTGGAAAAAATCTTCCAAAAAATGCAAAAATATTTGACACTTATTTTTGCAGGAATATCAACTGATATATTTTCTCCGATGGTTTTTAAACTACATTTTACAAAAAATATGTAAATTGGTTGGTTAAACACTTTATGTATATTCCTTTACGATCGGGTGTACTTTAAGAGTACTTATTTCCATCATATAAAAAATCCCTGAACATAGAAAAGGGGTGTAAGTTATTTTGTTACGAGGATAAATCGAAGAAATAAAAAATTAAAAAAAATACTACCAGTAAGAATAAATTAATAATTTTATAATCTATATTTTGTTTGTAATGAGTGTTTCAAAATTTAAAATGGTAGTTAAGAGAAGAAAATTCAATAGAGAGAGAGTTCTCGTAAAAGTATTTTAAAAATGATCATTCAGAATGATTCTAGTAGATTGATGATTAAACTCAACTTGATAATCAAGCTGGGATAAATGGTTTTACTAAAGGATAAAGATTGTTTTTCATTTTTACCTCGATAAATAGAAATAAAGCTTTATCTTGAGAGCATAAAATTTCACATTCTAGTCAACGGAATTTTCGAAATACAATTGACTTTATTTCTTTCTGTCAAAACATTGATCGAGATTTTATGCTTTGGTACAATGACTCATTTAACAGAAAACATTTGGATTCTGCAGGACAGATCATCCAACGAAATAAATCTAATGAGGCTTAATTATGATCAAGACGTTTCTTATTACAAGATCTAAATTAGGCAATAACTTTTTTTATCTTCTTCTCATAAAAGGAAAGAAAATATCCTTAACGGAAAAAAACTCTTACAAAATTCCGCCAATACAGTAGAGTTTCATTCGATTTCAGACAAAATCAACGGAATTTATTTTTCCCTCTTGATGATTACTGTTTATCCGAAAGGGATGTATGTTTAGTATTGGAAACAGTGTTTTGTTTGATCTGATACAAGATCACGTGTTTTGAGAAAGTTCTCAATCGTGTAAATCTCCCGTGGTTGCCATAGAATCTTTCGATTTAGACGTCTTAGTGGAATGTCTCCCAAAGCATTAAGGATTAATCTATAGAAATAGGATCGATTTTCGTTTAAAATGCATTATAGTTTGCTTTCATTTGGAATATATAATATAGCACATTAATTGTACTAATTAAATGTTCTCAACAAAATAATGACGAAATTACATTAATATGTACGCAATATCTCATTATTGTTTTTTCAAATCCTAATAGATTCAATAAGGGAGTCTTTTTTTTTTGGGTTTAAGCAGCAAACAGTTACATGATTCTTCAGTTTCAAAAAAATCAGGATTGCATAATATTAGATATAAATATTGGTATTTATATCATTATTATTGATTACTGTTGGATTAACAGCAATCAATAACAATGATATTGACTACTGTTGTAATGATATTGACTACTGAGTCACCTATAATAATATAATCGAATAAACAGTTATCACCCTTGATGATTTCTATTTATCCGAAAGAGTATCCGATCTTTAATATTGGAAATAGTGTTTTGTTTGATCTGATACAAGTTCACATGTTTTAACACGTTCCCGCCGGGAGTTGCGCCTGAAAGCGGGATGGAAAAGAGAAAATACTGGTAGAAGAACTATTTCAATATTAGATAGTATTCGGGAGGAGTTAATCTATTCTCAACAATAACAATTCACTGTAAGGAAATTTATCACGCCGACGAAGCAATTCAATATAAAAATTGCATCCGTTAAAAACAATTGGCTGTTATGGATTTTTATTATTTCCGAAAAAAAACTAAAAAATGAAATTTATTTGTTACCAGTTTTTACTCCAGTGCGTAGCCCGATGAGACAATCTAGCGTGACCCACCGGTGGGTCACCCCGGCGTGAACGTGTTAAGGAAGTTCTCAGTCATGTAAATCTCTCGTGCTTACAATCGGATTTTTTGATTTAACCGTTTTAGTGGAATGTCTCCCAAAACATTAAGGCTTAATCTATAGAAACAAGATCGGTTTTCCCTTAATATGCATTATTAGCTTTCTTTTGGCATTCATAATACAGCACATGCATAGTACTAGTTAAATGCTCTAAACCAAAACGACATTAATGTATAAGCTATATCTGACTGGTATTTTTCTAATTCTAATGCATACAGAGTTTTAATTTTTTGTTTTAGTTGAAACGGAAAGACATTTGATTCCTCAACTTTTAAAAAGGTACAATCGCATAACGTTCGATATAAACACACTGCTCCAAAGCAAACAAGCAAGCAAAACAGCGAAGAAACCTTTGCGTGATATCCATGCTTGGACTTAAAATGGAGAAGAGAGGTTTAGAAAAATGCAACACTGAAAAAAATTGTATGGAAACTTTCATTCATTGTAATAGTATCAAGGACATGCAATGGTGTCTTAAGACATGCATGGCAACAATTTATAACATGGAAATGACAAAAAAAGCTACAGGGCTGCCAACTTTCTATGCTTTTTGCAAAAATTCTTGCTTGTGGGAGCTAAGTTTAAGTACATAACATAAATGATTTAAAAGTTCTCATGCAACACCACTTTGTTCCAGTTTTTTCGTGGCGAAGCTTTTGAAATGCTGGCAAAATTTCCATAAATTCTGAAAGTTCTGGTGTTTATATGTTTACTACTCTATGAAATATTTTGCAATAAGCGTAGTAGTTGGCAGGCCAGAAAATGTGTTCATGGAAATTTCACAACCTGCTTAATATGGTGTGTGGTTCTTCCCAAACTGATGAGACTACCGCCCTCCTACTTTGCATCTAAACAATGAGGTTATCGATGAGACTTTAGAGAATATTGCACAGATGACATCTGCTCCGTATTCGACTATATATTTTTAAAAACAGTTTTAGTGAACTATAAATTAAAGTTTTCAGATTTTTAATTAATTATGCCAACATTTTACAGGGTTCAATACTATTTAACTGCAACTAAGTGACGTATCACATAAGCTTTTGAATTATTCAGAAGTGGTGAGTTAAAACCCTATAAATAGATTTTTTTATAACAAGAAACATACATTAAAAGACTACCATTCGGAAATAATTTATCCATTGCCCGAAGTAAGTTGACAGCTTTGAAATCATAAAACTTTTGACGAAGTGCGAGGAGATGCTAACCCTTCACTTCTCCGGACAGCAAATGTATATTTTAAAGTGGAAGTTTAGCAATTGTGTTTATTAGTTTAATAAATTCAATTTAGTGGATTTTTATCCACCACTATTTCTAAATAATTCATAGGCTTATATAATTCACCACTTTATAGTACTTATGTCATGCTATACCTTTTAAAAAGCAAGCAAAAATAGTCAAATATTTGCAAAATTTCCTTTGTAGTTGTTTACCGTTTTTTTTAATTATTTTGGCGTCTCCGGAGCAGTTGGCATCTCTGACTTCTAGCAAAGATTCTTTGTAGTTTTAGTGATATGACAATTGTTTTTGCAATTGTTAACAAGAATTATTTTCAACATGCAAACACTGAATATTTTCAGCCTATCCTCTTCATTTGATGAATGAGATTCATCTTGCACTTATTTCGAATAAATAAAAAGTGATGACCTTTTTTTTTCACAGTATATTTTATAAAAATGTAATGTGTTGATGACTACCTCATAACATAAAGGATGAAATATTTAATGATTGTAAAACAATAGATGTGGTAACAAATCAACTATAAAGAATGAAAAATAAAACAAAACAGTCTACAAGGTGGTCAGGAAACTCTCATCTGACGTCATTCTAGCTTGCACTTAATGTAAATTCTTACCAGGCGCATAAAACCCTCGTGCGGCTCGTGAAACCTAGTACGCTGATCAGGGGACTAGTTAATGGGCAGAATGAAGCACATCAAAAAGTTTTACCTAACAAAATGGTTTACAAATTCTGTTCAAAAACTTTGCTAGTCCACAGTGAATCCAAATTCAAGCCGCTTTCAAACCAAACCAATATAACATGTCACGCATGAGAAATTTTTTCTTTTACCTCTGACTGAAACCATTACAGGCTGACCAGAACTAAGACAATTTTTAAATGTAATTGAGAAAGTTTAAAGGATAAGTTATTTCGAATAATTTATCCAACCCAAATGTTACATAAGAATGTTCTATATCTAGATGATAATAATGCCTAACTAAATTTCTCGAGCAATTCCAATTGTGTCTAGCGTTCGTTTATAAAACGGTTCTTTTTCGCAAAAAAGAAAAATGGCGTTGTAGAAGTGTTTCACTATTAAATTTTATTTTATAGAAAAAAAATATATAGTTATTCCTAACAAAAAATATTAGCATTTAAATTTTAGGTCAGAACACATTTTTTTTTCTAAAGCTATCGTGGTAGATAAAAGAAAGAAATTTCCACTTTGTACAAAATTTTTGTGGTTGGAAAATAATGGGTTAATATTTTAATGGATCATTTATTTCTAGCAATGGGATGTTTCTATATTTTTAGGATTATAATTTGCTTAAGAGAAAAATTAAAGTTAGGCAATTAGGTAAGATTAACTTGAATTTTAATATAATTTTTCTGATCGTAAGTATATTTGCCCTGATCATCAAGAAATCTAAGAGATTTTTATGTCTATGAGATTTTGGAAACATGAAAAAATTAGAAAAATGAACTGTCTATCACAAGTTTTTATTCAGTCATGACTGAAATTAAAAATTTATTGTGCAGGAAGTTTCTGATAACATAGAAGAACAGTAAACGGAACATAAGTTGTGGACACGCGTTATATTTTTATATTTTATTTTTATATGTTTATTCAAACATAAACGAGAACTCCCATTCCATAAAATAGGCAATCGATTGCAAATATTATGGCTTTGAGATAATATGTCATTAAAATTTCAAAACAGAGGAAATCAGTGATAAATACATCAACCACCGTCTTAAAAAAGATTAAAATGAAATCAAAATCTTTAAAATTTTCAATGGTTTTCTGAAGTAGCTGTAACCAATTTTTTAAAATTTCACTGGCTTTGTCTATCCTGCATTAACCGTTTAAACATCAGTAGGACTACTAACTTTCTATGTTTTGAGGGAATTTTCTTTTCTAGCAGTAGCTAAGTTAATGTTTTAATGTGTGATTCCTTGTTTCTCAAATTTGATTTAAAGTCATTTTCCACACCACTACAAGTAAATGTTTCACTAGTTCATATAAAACAGTGCTTTTTTCAGTTCGCTTGAGGTTAGGCTTTTAAAATATTGGCAACACTACCAAAAATTCTGAAAGCTTCAGTTTTTAATTGTCTACTACTCCATTAAAAAATTTGCAAGATGCTTAGAGGTGGGTAGTTCTGCACCCAGTGTTCAATTTTTGGAACATGTATGTTTTTAAAAAATAACTGCTCCCATCTTTCATGACTAGCACTTATAATTGGAGAAGCTGAATATTCTTAGCAGCTAAAATATATTATTGTTATAAATTACATATAGGGGAGAGTCGGGTAGCCCCGCCCACTTAAGGAGTATTGCTTACATTTCTGTATAATATAGAGTAATAATCAATATTTTTGTATATATCTATTGTTTTACCATCTAATTAAATAATGCAAAAAGAATAAATCAAAAAAAGAATAGTTTAACTTAAAAAAATAGAAATTTAAAAAAAAAAACATGTGTTTCAGCTCTTTTCAAAATGTGTCGGGTAGCCCCGCCCAGTTACAAAAAGTATGTTTTATGACTGTTTTTTCAGGAGTAAATGAAAGTGACCAATGTATTGACAATAGATAAACCTCATTTATCATTTTTATCACAAAATATTTTATTTATTACATATTTATATACTTTTAGTGAATTCTGTCATTTAGTAACAACCATTTAATAACAACAACATTTGTTGTTAAAAATGTATATAACATTTAAATTTGTAGCAATAAAATAATAATCTTTGCAACCGTACATTTATCGACGAAATAAAATTGGGCGGTGATACCCGACATTCATGTGAGCGGGGCTACCCGAAATCCAATTGTTTTGTAAATTTGTAATTACTCGAACAAATTTTTACATATAAACTTCCTTCTTCGTGCAAATTAAACTTAAGACTACATGCTTTAATGCTGTTTGTGTAGAAAAAATTATTTTTTGAGTATTAAAATGAAGTTTAATCGAAACATTCAACCAATTTTTCTTAATTTCCTGACTACTGTATTCAACATATTTTCAAAACTGTTGTTTACCATGTTAACAGCTGCATAAATACTTGAAACTTTGAAAATAATTTTTTTTTTAATATAGCAATTAATGTCCGATGGCCCATTGACTTGAAAAAATATTCTATACATATGAAATTGACTGTGGGCGGGGCTACCCGACTCTCCCCTATATATATATATATATATATATATATATATATATATATATATATATTTCCAATGCCCACCTGTGTTAACGTTTTTCGTTAATTCAGGCATTTACAGGGCAGATTTGTTAATCTCTCTATCTCTCTTTCAGCGCCACCATATTAGGTGGACCAACGTTGCTCCTACAGTAAGGACAGATAGTACAGAGCAGGAAAGAACACCATGCCTTGCCCGGGATTCAAACCCAGAACCTTTCTGATGCAGGGGCAGTTCCCTAACCCCTACTCAGGCCGGTCGGCATTTTATATATATTTGATTTATATGGAAACCTGTTAGCACTGTTTTTAAATAGACATATTTTCTCATCACTTTAAAATAAGAATCTGGCAGATCAGTGCCCAGCCACAAAATTGTTATAAATCTATGAACTGTAACTTTTTTGTAACAAAATTTTAAAATTGTAACTTTTTTTCATAAACGAGCTTTCGACTTCAAATAGGGGATTCACCACCGTTTCGACAAATATTGGGTTAAGAAAACGAATCTTTGTGGCTTCAGATCGCAAAACAAGTATTTATATTTTAATCATAATATAGTAGACTGCAATGTAATGCAATGATCATGTTCCTTCAAATTAAATTTAAATCATTTGTGCCACAAGAATTATTTGTTTATTTTTTTTTAAATAAATGTCTTTGATGAGGACGCTAGACGCAAATCGGTTGATAGGTTTATCAACCAACCAAACCGAACTCTGAAAATCAAAAAACAGAAAAAAAATAAATTCAAACAGAAAAAAGAAAAACGAGGAGAAAAAAAAAGACAATAAACATTACAAAGTCCTTATCGTTACGTCCCTTTCTCTCAGAGAATTTCTTTTTCTAAAAATAAACATGTCATTTGAAATTTCCTCTTTATTTGCTGTATAAAAAGTAACAATGAATGATTGCTTGTTTCCTCAGAAGTAATTTCTTATGAGATGTTCATAAATATGCAAAACGAGAACCAATTTTTCTTACTTTTTTCCATTTATTCTTACCTTCAAGACAGTGCCTGATACTTCTCCTCATCACAGCAGGCACTAAATTTATATAAGAAAAAATGAAGTTCTTTCTTTCATCAGTAAAGGTCTTAAAAATTCTTTTAAGGGAAGTCGTCCTAATATTTTCTTGATTTTTCTTTTCTGTCAAAGAGTTAGGGGTGCGAGGTTGGATTCAATGCATATCACTTTAAGCGATCGGTTTTTCTGATTGTATATTTCTTCGCCTTATTTTCTCAAACCTAATGGGAATTTGATGATACTTCTTACTTTTTTATGCATTTTTTTTTGCCGAATTTCATGGTTACATCTTTTTTCACAGAGTGTATTAAACAAAAATGTCTTTAAGTTAAACCGGTTTTTGAAACTTGATTGTCAAGTATCTTGGATAAATTATTTTTAATATAATACCTTTTTAAATATTCTGTTATAAAAAATTTAATAAATGCGAAGCATTAAAAAATAAAAATAATTAAATAAAAGCAGAATAACCAAATGAGCGAATTTTTGACTACTAATATATATATATATATATATATATATATATATATATATATATATATATATATATATATATATATATATATATATATATATATACACTCCTCAAAAGTGAAATTGCAACACCAAGAAATAATGTACGCTGAGGTAACCTTTGCCAAGCCGCATCCACTGCTGTGCGCAGATCATCGATGGTTTGCGCCATTGGTCCTCTGTTCTTGCCACATCCAATGAGATCCCATAGGTGTTCTATGGGATTCAGATCTGGAGAGGCTGCCGGCTAGGGAAGGATGTCAAATCCAGTCAGGCTGTTAAGAGTTCGCCTATTCAACTCCGTTAAAGTCAACTGGCGAATACGCCGGTCTGTGATCTCTGACGTGAACGTGTGCATATATATATATGAGTTTTTCTCTTCTTATGTCAATTAGCATTCTCATATGAATTTCAATTCCAAAAATTCCTCAATATAACTTTACTTGAAATAAATGGCCCACTAAAGGGTTAAAAGGAAAAGTGCTAGAGGAAACTTAAATTTCATTACCACCAGAAAAAATCTTATTAAAAAGTGGAGAAAGTTGCCATCTCTGCGTTTTCGCTTTAACCTCTTAACTTGTGCGCTCGAGTTGATTCGAGCACCCTAAACAGGACTAAGTGCGCACACTCGGGGTAATTTGAGCGGCGTTGTATTTTATGCTGCTATAATTTTTCACACTCGAATATAATCGAGAATTGAAAATAACATTGTGAAACCTAAGAAAAAGATTCGTTTTGTTGATATTTATCATTTACATACGATTGTAAGCTATAACACTTATTTATTCAAGAATAAAATATACAGAGATGCTAACTTGCCGTGGACAGCAAATATATATTTTAAAGTGGTAGTCTATCAATTGTGATTCTTGGTTTAATAAATTCAATTTAGTAGATTTTTATCCACTACTATTTCTAAATAACTCGTAGGCTTATATAATTCACCACTTTAAAGTACTTTTGTCATGTTAAACCTCTTAAAACGCAAGCGAACATAGTCAAATATTTGCAAAATGTACTTCGTAGTGTTTTAGTTTTTTTAAAAATTATTTTGGCGTGTCCGGACATCACCTCCTACATCAAGAAACCTCCACACGGTCTTCTATAAGTAGTCCGCGCAGACTGTTTAAAAAGTGAACCGGTTTTGCGCATGAACCCAAAATCTTTTATAAAAGTAATTGAGAGAAATTTATCTTATATATTTGAGAATTGAATCTGTAGTGGTTGACAAATGAATAAGGCAAACCAATAATATTGATAAATAAAATAAATTTTTAGTCATATATTTGCTACCACTTTCTTATTTTAACTATATTCTGTATTAAATGACTCGTTCGGTAAGTGGATATCCTTCACAGTGGTCGAATCGGACTACCTGTAAAAAACCGTGTGGAGGCTTTCAGTTATAGGAGGCGTTGGTCCGGAGCAGTTGGCATCTCTGAACATAGTCTTTTTCCATGGAATAAAAGTGCAGTATATCAAAATTGTCCGCCAAAAGAGAAAACAATGTTCTAAAGTGTTTTTTTTACTTAAAAAAATTTTTTTTGGTCGGTTTTTTTCAAAAACTCTGTGCGTTAAGGGGTTAAATTTGAATAATTTGAAATCAAATTTCTAGTACTAGTTATAATTTACTTGTTAAAGAAATCAATAAAATAAATTGAATGTCTACCTCTCTTTATATTTATAGTCGTGTGAAGCATCCCTATATTTTAATAGTTTGCTAACAGAATTGTCAGCACACGATTTCATAAGTTTATACTGTTCAAATTATTCATTTGCAGTAGTTGTTAATATTATTCTAAAATAAATTTCCAGTTCAAGAATGGAATTTAAAAGCATGTATTAAATAATAATAAAGCCCTTTAACTATAAAAATAAAATCTTCTGGAAAATCCGGAAGAATTAGCAGCAATGATAATGCTATATATCCCGTAATTTATTATGGATAATATCTAGTGGGGGTCAATCTTGATTGATAATTGCGTTTTTCCTTTTTGATAAACCTACTTTCATAGGTGACAACCAACAGAAATGTATCTAAAGCAGGTTGATAAGAGGGTCAGAAAGTTATAATACATAAAGGATAAAAATTATATCTATAGACAACTCCGTGCGACCTTGCTCAAAGGATCAAGATTTGGTTATTTATAGTAATAGACTGCAGTCATTAAGCCAAGAATGAGTGCTTGAAACAGGACCCAGACTACTCCATAGACTCTTAAAAGGGTTGTAAAAGCTATTTTATCACCCTTTTCTGTGAACTTGAAGGGATTAATAATCCTTATTTTTCTCAGTTTGCTTTATCTTTGTCTTGTCATCGTAGAAAAGATGAAAGATGCATTAGAATGATTAAATTTCCTTGAATTATGAAATTTTACACTAAGTTATAAATATATCAAGATTTTACCAAAATAAAAGTAATAATTTTGACTATTTTTAAACTGTTTCCTCAAATTTATAAATTTTTCAAATATTAATTAGGTGCTTAAAATTTTAGGATATATAATAAGAGCAAAATAAAGACATTTACTTTTTTTAGTATCGTCTTTTAGTATTAGGTTCCTTAAATATATATCAAGTTATTTCAGTTAGATTTAACCGCACATAACTACTGAGGCAATTCGAAAACAAATATGTTTTCTTTAATAAATCTAGAGCATTACAAATTCAACTGAATTTACAATGAAATAAATGCAAATTAAATCAAGAAAATCTCTATTGCTCTACAAGAAAAATACGTAAAAATATTTGATAAAAATTTAATGCGCTATTTGTTCCACTTTGAAAAAACTGTTTTTTATGTTTGAAATATAATCGTGAAGACATTAAAGCATATGCTTAAAATTACCTTTACCAACAAAGCCTACAAAATCAATATCATGAACAAATAATCAGAAATATGATTCTCAGTTCGTTACAGGAAATAGCCCTAACATTTTATTGGATATGAAATTGCCGTTTTCATGTAACCAAAACCTCCATTGAGCTTGCAGCATTTACGATAATTCTCCCCCATTATTTCTTTAACCCTTTGGCAGTTATGAACGAGTTCAGCTCGCAATCGAATCGTGCCTCATAATGAGCGCAAACGAGTTCCGCTCTGGAGCAAGATTTTGACCGTAATGGTTAGCAACGAGCACTACTCGCGTAGTGAAATTTTTCCCCAATGCGCGCTGACGAGCTGAGCTCGTTCGCCATTATTATTCTGCATTGACTATGTTAAAAACGAAAAGTTCGTAAAAACTGCTATTTATATGTACTACGAATACTTTAAGAAATTTTTAAAACACGTGAGGCGAGCTATCTACCGCATCCAGAGATGCCAACTTGCTCCGCTTTGTAAAATAGTATTTCCTAGTGATGGCGAAGGACAAGTTACTTTCAGTTTAGCATTTCTCCATTTAAGTAATTTTTTCACCACTAAATATCAATAACTATAAGTAACATATAAAATGCACCGTTAACCCTTTCGCGCCGACTGTCACAAATACGTGACAGCAAAAAACCGTATCAATCAGGGTAAGAAGATAAAACTGGTAATCAAAGTAAGTCTTTAGCAGTTTATTTGTGGGCGGAGTTATAATTTTTCGATTTATTTAATTCACCATTACTTTGTTCGAAATAAAACTAGTTATACTTTGAATAAACATTGATTATATATATAATCAAACTAACAATAATTAAAATAAAAGCAAAGTAAGTCTGTCAAATTAGTAACGACTACATTTAAGATACCGTTTTTTATTTAATTGCAACTTGATTCTGATTTTGTACGAATGCTTTTCTGAATCACCCGTCCCCAAGGGGTTAAAGCAGCAATCTACTGGTTACTCTATTAAAAAGTAGGCGTATAACTGTCCTTCTCCAACGAAATTTACTACATAATTCGCTACCACTTTATTTATAACAATTCCAGAAGACGGAGCAGTTGGCATCGCCAGAGAAGGGTGACATTTTCGGAAGAACGGAGCATGGGTGAAAGCCCTTATATAGCAAGACGGAAAAGAGAAAAACCTGGTACGTAAAACATTTCATTCCAGCATTTTTTTCGCAAAAAATGAAATATCTGAAACTATCAAGATTTCTTTTATAATTCTGGCATATATATAAAACTGCTTCTTTTCCAAGATAAAGTAGATATTGTTGAAAAATTTAAAAAAAGAATAAGTAAACTCCTCCCCAAAACTAGCTATAACTGAAATGGTTTTACTACCAGCCTTTCCTCTTTTCCGTCTCGCTTTCACCCCTGGAACGGAGGTGGAAAACAGATGCCACTTTAGATGCCACTGTTTGCACGTAATAATGTGTGAATTAATGAAACGAAAACTGCTCATTTCCCTGACCGTCAAAGGGTTAATGCATATCACCGGAATATTAAAAATTATGATTATTATCACCCCAGAGATGCCACAGACAACTGAAAATCTAAAAAGTGGTGATTATTAAATAGAAAAAAATCTTTTATAGAGGATTAAAATAAGATAAATTTTTTTAGCGTATTTCTTTCTGTTTACTATTGAAAGTGAATGTGAGGGTGGGTTCATTGGAATTATATACATTTGCAGACTTGTGTGCTCAATTTAGATTATTAACCTTTGTCTAATCTACGGATAGATAGCATAATACAGAGAAGAATGACACAAAGATACACTCAAGGAAACAGCGTTAACCGGTTAAGTTGAATTTTAAATTCTTTGCATGGATACGTGAAATCTTTTTTCGTAAAATTAGCCAATTAAAATTACTCATTTTCTTCCGTTGAGTAGAGGCGAGATGAAAAAAAGCATAGTAAATAATCGAAATGTATACGAATTAGTCAGAGAAAAAAATATAAAATTTACGACATACTGGTATGTTAGCTTCACATCAGAATTTTAACATATTTTGTGAGATTTGTAATTTTTAAAATATGAACCAAGGCAAAAGCTGCTAATGCAATAGTGAACTGCTGCAATGGAAAAAAAGTTTGTTTTATAGTTTCCATTACTTTTGGTGTTGGGTAAACTAAATTTTTTTACGGTACATGTAGTCACATTTTTCATTCGCTTTTTCAATGTTATAGTTTTTTTATTATTTAATTTTTTTGTTTTTGTTTGTTTACTGAAAACACATATTTTCATGCGCATTAGAATCAATTTAATGGCCTCATTTCAAAACATTTAAGTTAAAAGACAAGCACATTCTAACAATATATTCGCACAATATTTTTCAATTAATAGTTATTTTATAAATTTTTGTTATAATTTTTATTCGATAACTATAGTTTTGTATTTAAAAATGTATTTAGCTTACCTTAGCACAAGAAAATGGTGGCGACTATACGCCAAAAGTTTTTATTAATGTGTTATTGTATATTTTGTTATTGTATATTTTGATATTGTATATTTTGCTATTTTATCAATTTTATGTAATTTTTGCATGATAACTATAGTTCTGTATTTAAAATGTATTGAGCTTACCTCATCACAAAAAATGGTGGCATCTGTAAAACAAGATTTTTTATCCTTTTGTTTTTAAATTTTTTGCTATTTTATCAATTTTACATAATTTTTGTATGATAACTCTAGTTCTGTATTTAAAAAAGTATTTAGCTTACCTCAGCGAAAAAATGGTAACAACTATATACTAATGTTTTGTTATTATTTCACTATTGCATCAATTGTTATTGTATATTTTGTTATGCTATCAATTTTATATGATTTTTGAACGTTAACTCTAGTTCTGTATTCAAAAATGTATTTAGCTTACTTCAGCAAAAAAATGGTGACAACTATACACTAATGCTTTTTAATTATTTCATTACTGTATCAATTGTTATTGTATATTTTGCTATGCTATCAATTTTATTGAATTTTTGTACTATATCTATAGCTTCGCTTTCGCTTTATTTAAAAAGAACTGGGCACCTGGGCCGCGCAGCGGCCCCTATCCCATACATCGTGACATATATACATTGTGTTTAAAAACATTTTGAAATTTTGCTACATTGTGGTGGCAAAAACGATATCTATAGCTTTGTATTAAAAAATTTATTTAGCTTATCTCAGCACAAAAAAATTGTGGCAACTATACATCAAATTTTTTTTATTTTTTATATTAATTCTTACCATTTTGATGTGGTAAATTTATGTCACGTTAAACCAATGGTTGTCAACTCTGTTTTAAAACATCGCTCGTTTGATTTCAATCCAAATACATGCCAATTTTAAATCACAACATCTGACCACTTTACTAGGATCTATAGCGAGTAAAATAACA